>NW_023330590.1:0-46375 GCF_011100685.1 Canis lupus familiaris
GACCTGGTGACTCAGGTCCTCAAATTGGTATCAGGGGACCTGGTATCTCAGTGCCACATTGGGGCCTCCCCTGGACCTAGTGATCTCGTCCCCCTCTGGGCCTCACCCTGTCCTGGTGACTCTGGTCCCCACCTGGATATCACCAAACCGGGTGACTCTGGTCCTCCTCTGGGACTCACCCGGAGCTGAGGACACAGGTCCTCACCTGGCTCAACAGGATCTGGTGAATCTACTCCTCACTTAGGCCTCGTCTGGACCTTGTGACTCTTATCCAACCTGGCATCAATGGGACATGGTTACTCTGTTCCCCCTGGGCCTCACCTGGACATGATAAATTTTCTCCGCACTTTGGCCTCAACTGGTCCTGATGACTCTGGTCCCCCCACCTAGACCATCTGGACCTAGTTCCTGTGTTCCCACCTGGGTCTCACCTGGATCTGGTAACTCTGGTCCCTACCTGGGCATCATCGGGACATGGCTCCTCTGCATGGCCTGCATGTTGGCCTCATCTTGACCTGGTGAGTGGGGTTCCCACGTGGGTCTTACCCATGCCTGGTGACACAGTCCCCACGTGGGCCTCACTTGGACCTGGTGAATGAGGTCCTTACCTAGTTCTACCTGGAACAGGTAAATCTGGTCACCACCTGGGTATCACCTAGTCCTGGTGACTTTGTTCCCCACCTGGACCTGATTGCTGTGGACACCTTCTTGGCCTCACCTGGAAGTGGTACTCTGATCCTAACTGGGCCTCCCCCAGATCTGGTGACTCTGGTCCTCACGGGTGGACAATTATGACCTGGATACTCTGTTCCACACCTGAGCCTCACCTGGACATGATGACTCTGGTCCCCTCTGGGCCTCACCCTGATTTGGTTACTCTGGTCCCCATCTGGATGTCAACCTAGACCAGGTTAATCTGGTACCCCTCTGGACCTCAACCAGATCTGGTGACTCTGGTCCTCACTGGGCCTCACCTGTACCTAGTAAATATGCTCCATCTGGGCCTCATTGGACCTGGTGACTCTGGTCCCTACGTGGACAACATCGCGACCTGGTTCCACATAATGGTCTGCAGGTTGGCCTCTTCTTGACCTAGTAACTCTGGTCCTACCTGGCATCATCGGGACACGGTTCCTCTGCATGGCCTGCAGGTTGGCGTCACCTGGACCTCGTACCTCTGGTCCCTACCTGGGCATCATCGGGACACGGTTCCTCTGCATGGCCTGCAGGTTGGCCTCACCTAGACCTGGTGAGTGGGCTTGCCACCTGGGCCTCACCCATACCTGTGACACAGGTCTCACGTGGGCCTCACTTGACCTGGTGAATCTGGTCCTTACCTGGTCCTCACACGGAACTGGTAACCCTTGTCACCAAATGGGAATCACCTGGACCTGGTGAATCTGGTCCCCATCTGGGCCTCACCCATTCCTGGTGACTTGATCCCCACCTTTTTTTTTTTTAAGATTTTATTTATTATTTTCATTCGGAAGAGAGAGATAGGCAGAGAGAGAAGCAGGCTCCATGCAGGGAACCCGACGTGGGACTCGATCCCGGGTCTCAAGGATCACCCTGGGCTGCAGGCGGCACCAAACCGCTGCGCCACCGGGCTGCCCTGATCCCCACCTTGACCTGATTGCTGTGGACTCCTTCTTGACCTCACCTGGAACTTGTGACTCTGCTCCTAACTGGGCCTCACCCAGATCTGGTGACTCTGGTCCTCACCTGTGAACCATTATGACCTGGATACTCTGTCCACACCTGAACCTCACCTGGACATGATGACTCTGGAATGCCCTCTGGGCCTCACCCTGACATGGTGACTCTGGTCCCCATCTGGATGTTCCCTAGACCAGGTGAATCTGGTACCCTCTAGGCGTCACTAGACCTGGTGACTCTGGTCCTCATCTGGGCCTCACCTGGACCTAGTGAATACTCTACCCACCTGCGCCTCGCTGGACCTGGTGACTCTGATTCTACCTGGGCATCATTGGGACATGGTTACTGTATTACCCACTGGGACTGACCTGATCCTGGTAACTCTGGTACTGACTTTGGCCTCTGCAGAACCAGTTGACTCTGGCTCCAGCTTGGCCTCACCTGTTCCTGGTGACTCTGATCCTAAGCATGGGCTCACTGACCTGGTGACTGTGGTTCCCATCGGGACCTCACCTGGACCTCATGTCTCCGGTTACATCTGGGCCTCATCAGGACCTGGTGTCTCTGGTACCCACCTGGGTAGCATCAGGATATGGTTTACATGTTCACTAACACTCATCCAGCCGGACCTAATAACTCTGGTCTTCACCTGGGGCAACACGAGGACATGGTGACACTGGTTCCCCCTGGGTCTCACCTGGACATGGTGAGTCGGATCCCCACCTGGTCCTCACCTGTAATTGTGTGATTTTCATTCCCACATGGGACATCATGTGACCTGGTGGCTGCAGTGTTTCTAGCTCTCATGTACCTCGTGTCTCTGGTCCCCACCGGGGCCTCTCCGGGACCGGTGAGTGTGGTTGCCACCTGCACCTCACATGGACCTGGTGATTCTGCTCTGCACCAGACTACCCTGGATCTGGCGTCTGTGGTCCCCACCTTGGCTTCACCTGGATCTGGTGACTCTGGTCCCCCCTGGACCTCTCCTGGACCTGGTGCTCCTCTTTCCAACATGGACCTCACCTGGATCTGGTGACTCTGGTCCTCAGTTTGGCCTCACCTGGACCTGGTGTCTCTCGTCCACACTTTGACCTAACTCAGACTGCTGAATCTTGCCCCACCTAGGCCGCACCCACCTGGTGACTCTTGTCCCGAACTATGCCTCATTCTACCTGATGCATCTGGTATCTGACGTTGGGCACACATGGACCTGTTACTCAGCTGGATAGAGTGGCTCTGGTTCCCACAAGGGGCACTCCTGATACTGGTGATTGTGGTCTTATTCTATGCCTCACAGGACCTAGTGATTCTGTTCCCCTCTGGGCCTGCATGGCCCTAGTGACTCTGGTCCTCACCCAGGCATCATTGGGACCTGGATACTCTATGCCACACCTGGGCCTACCTTTGACCAGGGAACTCTGGGTCCCATATTGGGCCTCAAACTAAACTGGTTACTCTGGTTCCCATCAGGGCCTCACCCTTACCTGGTGACAGGCACCCCTTGGGCTTCATTTGGGCCTGGTGAATCTGGTCCTTAGCTGGTCCGCATCTGGATCTGGTGACTGGTGGCCACCTAGGCCTGGCCTGGACTTGGTGAATCCTGTTGCCACCTGCGCCTCACCTGGGCCTTCCTGACTGTGGTCACAACGGACCTCACCATGATCTTGGCTCTGGTTCCATATGGGGCTCCCCTGGACCTGGTTCCTGTGGTCTCCTTCTGGCCTCACTGGAACCATGACTCTGATCCATTTGGTCCTCTCCTGGACCTGTTGACTCTGGTCCTTACCTGGGCATCATTGGACCTGGATACTCTCTAAATCCCTGGGACTCACCTGGACCTGGTGACTGTGGTCCCAAGTCGGGCCCTCACCTGGACGAGGTGACTGGTTCCCACAGGGACCTCACCTGGACTGGTGACTTAGGTCCTCATATGGGCATCACGGGACCAGGGTTCTCAGTTCACATCGGGGGTCTCATCTGGACCTAGTGATTTTCGTCCCCTCTGGGCCTCACCCTGACGTGGTGACTCTGGTCCCCACCTGGATACCCAGAACCGGGTGACACTGGTCCCCTCTGGGACTCACCCGGAGCTGGGGACAACTTGTCCCTCAACTGGGCCTCAACAGGACCTGGTGAATCTACTCCTCACTAAGGCCTCGTCTGGACCTTTGACTCTTTTCGCACCTGGCGTCAATGGGACATGGTTACTCTTCCACAACTGGGCCTCACATGGACCTCATAACTTTGCTCCACACTTTGGCCTCAACTAGTCCTAATGACTCTGGTCCCCGACCTAGGCCTCACCTGGACCTGGTGACTGTGGTCCACCTGGGACCTCACCTGGACCTGGTGACTGTGGTCCCCACCTGGGTCTCACCTGGACCTGGTGACTCTCGTACCCAAATGAACCACACCAGGATCTGGTGACTGTGTTGTTTTGTAGAATCATTTTAACTTGGTGACTCAGTCCCCACTAGGTCCTCACGTGGATCAGGTGACTTGACCTGCAGGTTGGCCTCACATGGACCTGGTTAGTGTGGATGCCACCTGGGCCTCACCCATAATTGTTGACTCAGGTCCCCAGGTGGGCCTCTTCTACCTGGTGAATCTGGTATTTACCTGGTCCTCTCCCAGACCCGGGGACTCTGGTCACCACCTGGGCCTCACCTGGACCTGGTTGAATCTGGTCCCCATCTTGGCCTCACTCAGTCCTGGTGACTTTGTTCCCCACCTTGACCCGATTGCTGTGGACTCTTTCATGGCCTCACCTGGACCTGGTGACTCTGATCCTTTTTTTTTTTAATGCATTTTTATTTTATTTTTAGATTTTATATTTATTCATGATAGTCACACAGAGAGAGACAGAGAGGCAGAGACACAGGCAGAGGGAGAAACAGCTCCATGCAGGGAGCCCGACGGGGATTCGATCCCGGGTCTCCAGGATCGCGCCCCGGGCCAAAGGCAGGCGCCAAACCGCTGCGCCACCCAGGATCCCGTGACTCTGATCCTATCTGCGTGTCACCCAGACCTGGTGACTCTGGCCCTCACCTGGGCATCATTGGTACCTGGTGACTCTGTTCCACACCTGAACCTCACCTGGACCTGAGGCTCTGGCCTCTGGAACCACTCTGGGCCTAACCCTGACCTGTGACTCTGGTCTCCATCTGGATGTCACATAGACCAGGTGATTCTGGTACCCCTCTAGGACTCAACCAGTTCTGGTGACTCTGGTCCTAAACTGGGCCTCACCTGGACCTATTGAATATGCTCCATCTGGGCCTCATTTGGACCCTGGTGACTCTGGTCACTACCTGGGCATCATCGGGACATGGATCCACTACATGGCCTCCAGGTTGGCCTCACCTGGCCCTAGTGATGGGGTGCCACCTGGTGCTCACCCATACCTGGAGACACAGGTCCCCACGTGGGCCTCACTTGGACCTGGTGAATCTGGTCCTTACCTGGTCCTCACCCGAATGGTAACCCTGGTCACCACCTGGGAATCACCTGAACCTGGTGAATCTGGTCCCCATCTGGTCCTACACAGTCCTGTTGACTTTCTTCCCCACCTGGATCTGATTGCTGTGGACTGCTTTGGCCTCAACTGGAACTGGTGACACTGATCATAACTGGGCCTCACCCAGATCTGGTGACTCTGGTCCTCTCCTGTGGACCATTATTACCTGGATACTCTGTCCCACACTAGCCTCACCTGGACATCATGACTCTGGATCCCCTCTGGGCCTCAGCCTGACATGGTGACTCTGGTCCCCATCTGGATGTCACCTAGATCAGGTGAATCTGGTACCCCTCTAGGCCTCAACTAGACTTGGTGTCTCTGGTCCTCAACAGGGCCTCAACGGGACCTAGTAAATGCTCCCCACCTGCGCCTCATCTGGACCTGGTGACGCTGGTTCTATCTGGGCATCATCGGGACATGGTTACTCTGTTCCCCACTGGGACTGACCTGATCCTAGTAACTCTGGTCCTGTCTTTGGCCTCTTCTGTACCAGGTGATTCTGGCTCTAACTGGGCCTCACCTGTAACTGGTGACTCTGATTCTAAGCATGGTCTCACCTGACATGGTGACTGTGGTTCCCATCAGGACCTCACCTGACCTCATGTCTCTGGTCCCACCTGGGCCTCACCAGGGCCTGGTGTCTCTGGTACCACAGGGTAGCATTACGATATGGTTACACTGTTCACTAACAGTGACCCAGCCGGACCTATAACTCTGGTCTTCACCTGGGCCACACCTGGACATGGTGACACTGGTTTCCACCACGGGTCTCACCTGGACATGGTGACTCGGATCCCCACCTGGTCCTCATATTTAACTGGTGATTCTCGTTCCACATGGACATCATGTGGACCTGGTGCCTGCAGTGTTTCTAGCTTCTCATGTACCTCGTGACTCTGGTCCCACCAGGGCCTCACCGGGATCTGGTCAGTGTGGTTGCCACCTGCATCTCACCTCCACCTGGTGATTCTGGTGTGCACCTGAGACTACACTGGATCTAGTTACTGTGGTCCCCACCTGGCTTCACTGATTTGGGAACTCCGTCCCCATCTGGGGCTCACCTGGGCCTGTTGACCATGGGTCCTCAACTGGGCAAAATTGGGACGCGGTGACGTGTTCCACAACGGAACTCACCTGGACCACGTGACTCTGGTTCCCCTCTGGGTCTCACCGTGCCCTAGTGACTGTAACCACACTTTGGCCTGACTTGGACCTGCTGACCCTGGTTGGAACCTGCGCCTGACGTCAAACTGTTGACTCTTCTTTCAAACGCCTACCCTCTACTTGGTGATCCTGGTCCCCACCGGGCCTCGCCTGGTCATGGTGACTCTTGTCACCACTGGGGGACTCACCTGGACCTGCTTACTGTGATCCACACCTGGGCCTCAATAGACCTGTTGACCATGGTCCCCAGGCCGGCATCACAACCGGTTTCCTCTGATCCCCACCGGGGCCCACGTGTACCTGGTTACTCTGGTCCTCACCTGGCATCATTGGTCCTGGTGACTCTGTTTCCACACCTGAGCCTCACCTGGACATGATGACTCTGGAACCACTCTGGGCCTAACCCTGACCTGGTGACTCTGGTCTCCTTCTGATTTCACCTGGACCAGGTGACTGGGACCCCTCTAGGCCTCAACCAGGTATGGGGACACTGGTCCTCCACCTGGCCGCACTTGGACCTAGTGAATATGCTCCATCTGGGCCACAGTTGGACCTGGTGACTCTGGTCCCTACCTGGGCATCATCGGGACATGGATCCACTGCATGGCCTGCAGGTTGGCCTCAGCTGGACCTGGTAACTCTGGTCCCTACCTGGGCATCACCGGGACACGGTTCGTCTGCATGGAATCCAGGTTGGCCTCACGTGGACCTAGTGAGTGGGGTTGCCACCTGGGGCTCACCCATTCCTGGCGACACAGGTCCCCACGTGGGCCTCACTTGGACCTGGTGAATCTGGTCCTTACTTGTTCCTCACCCGCACGTGGTAACCCTGGTCACACCTGGGAATCACCTGGACCTGTTGAATCTGGTTCCCCTCTGGGCCTCACCCAGTCCTGTTGACTTTCTTCCCCACCTGGACCTGATTGCTGTGGACTCCTCTTGGCCTCAACTGAACTGGTGACTCTGATCCTACTGGGCCTCACCCAGATCTGGTGACCATGGTCCACACCTGTGGACCATTATGACCTGGATACTCTGTTCCACACCTGAGCCTCACCTGGACATGATGACTCTCGAACCCTCTGGGCATCACCCTGACCTGGTGACTCTGGACCCATCTGGATGGCACCTGGACCAGGTGATTCTGGTACCCCTCTAGGCCTCAACCACCACGTCTGGTGACACTGGTCCTCAACTGGGCCTCACCTGGACGTAGTGAATATGCTCCATCTGAGCCTCATTTGGACCTGGTGACTCTGGTCCCTACCTGGGCATCATCGGGACATGGTTCCACTGCATGGCCTGCAGGTTGGCCTCACCTGGACCTGGTGAGTGGGGTTGCCACATGGGCCTCACCCATACCTGGTGACTCTGTCCCCACGTGGGCCTCTTGGACCTGGTGAATCTGGTCCTTACCTGGTTCTCTCCAAGACCCGGGGACTCTGGCACCACCTGGGAATCACTTGGACCTGTTGAATCTTTTCCCCATCTGGGCCTCACCCAGTCCTGGTGGCTTTGTTCCCCACCGGTACCTGATTGCTGTGGATTCTTTCTTGGCCTCACCTGGAACTGGTGACTCTGATCCTATCTGCTCGTCACCCAGAATTGGTGACTCTGGTCCTCACCTGGGCATCATTGGTACCTGGTGACTCTGTTCTACACCTGAGCCTCACCTGGACATGATGACTCTGGAACCTCTCTGGGCCTCACCCTGACCTGGTAACTCTGGTCCCCATCTGGATGTCACCTGGACCAGGGGATTCTGGTACCCCTCTAGGCCTCAACCAGATATGGTGACTCGGGTCCTCAACTGGGCCTCATCTGGACCTAGTGAATATGATCCATCTTGGCCTCATTTGGACCTGGTGACTCTGGTCCCTACCTGGGCATCATAGGTATATGGTTCCACAGCATGGCCTGCAGGTTGGCCTCACCTGGACATTGTAACTCTGGTCCCTACCTGGGCATTATCGGGACATGGTTCCACACATGCCCTGCAGGTTGGCATCACCTGCACCTGGTAATTCTAGTCCCTACCTGTGCATCATCAGTACATGGTTCCTCTGCATGGCCTGCAGGTTGGCATCACCTGGACCTGGTGAGTGGGGTTGTCACCTGTGCCTCACCCATGCCTGGTGACACAGGTCCCCACGTGGGCCTCACTTGGAACGGGTGAATCTGGTCCTTACCTTGTTCTCACCCGGAACTCGTAACTCTGGTCACCACCTGGGAATCACCTGGGCCTGGTGTTTCTGGTACCCATCTGGGCGTCATCCAGTCCTGGTGACATTGTTCCCCACCTGGACCTGATTGCTGTGGACTCTTTCTTGGCCTCACCTGGAACTGGTGATCTGATCCTATCTGCGCATCACCCAGACCTGGTGACTCTGGTCCTCACCTGGACATGATGACTCTGGAACCTCTCTGGGCCTCACCCTAACCTGGTGACCCTGGTCCCCATCTGGAACTCACCTGTATCTGGTGACTCTGGTCTCAGTTTGTCCTCACCTGGACTGGTGTCTATCGTCCCCACTTTGACCTAACTCAGAACTGCTGAATCTTGCCCCACCTAGGCCGCACCTAGACCTGATGACTCTTGTCCCCAGCGATGCTTCAATTCGACCTGATGAATCTGGTCCTCACGTGGGCCTCACATGGACCTGGGACTCAGCTGGATGGTGGCTCTGGTTCCCACAAGGGGCTCACCTGATACTGGTGACTGTGTTCTTATTCTATGCCTCACCAGGACCTAGTTATTCTGTTCCCCATCTGGGCTTTCATGGCCCTAGTGACTCTGGTCCTCAACCCAGGCATCATTCGGGATCTGGATACTCTATTCCACACCTAGCGCATCACTTGTGTACCAGGGACCCGTCTGGTCTCAATTCCTGGGGGGCCATCAAACGAAACTGGTTACTCTGGTTCCCACTCGGGGCCTCACCCTTACCTGGTGAAATCTGGTCACCCCTTGGGCTTCAACTTGGGCATGGTGAAATCTGGTTCGTTAGCTGGTCCGCATCGTGGATCTGGATGACAGGGTGGCACCACGTGGGCCTCACCTGGTAATTGGTGAATCCTGTTGTCCACCTGCGCCATCACCCACTGGACCTTGCCTGACTGTGGTCCCTACTGGAACCTCACCTGGGGGATCTGTTGGCTCTGTTCCGCATATGGGCTCTCCCTGGACCTGGTTCCTGTGGTCATGCCAGCTGGCCTCACCTGGAACACAATGACTCTGATCCATATTTGGGCCTCTCCTGGACCTGTTGACATCTAGTCCTTACCTGGGCATCATTGGGACCTGGATACTCTCTTATGTACCTGGGCCTCACCAGGACCTGGTGGACTGTGGTCCCACCCGGGCCTCACCTGGACGGGGTGACTGGTTCCCACAGGGACATCACCTCGACCTGGTGACTCAGGATCCTCATATGGGAATATTGGGACCTGGTTTCACAAGTTCCACATTGGGCCGCACCTGGACCTAGTGATTCTCGTCCCCCACTGGGCCTCCCACCTGACTTGTGACACTGGTCCCCACCTGGATATCACCAGAAACCGGGTGACACACCCGGAGCTGGGGACACTGGTCCTCAGCTGGGCCTCAACAGGACCTGTGAAATCTACTCCAAAACTTAGGCTTCGTCTGGACCTTGTGACTATTTTCCCACCTGGCATTATTGGGATATGGTTACTCTGTCCCCATCTGAGCCTCACCTGGACATGATAACTTTGCTGCACACTTTGGCCTCAATCTGGTCTTGATAACTCTCGTACCCCCAACCTAGGCCTCAATCTGGACCTGGTGACTGTCGTCCCCCACCTGGGTCTCACCTGGAACGGTGACTCTCGTTCCCACATGAACCACACCTGGACCTGGTGACCTGTGGTGTTCTTGTAGACTCACTTTTACCTGCCTTCTCCCCGGTGCCCGACTAGGGCCTCACGTGGATCTGGTGACTTTGGCATGCAGGTTGGCCTCACCTGGACATGGTGAGTGGGGTTGCCACCTGGGCCTCACCCATACCTGGTGAGGTCAGGTCCCCTCGTGGGCCTCTTGGACCTGGTATCTGGTCCATACCTGGTCGTCTCCCAGCCCCGGGGTCTCTGGTCACCACCTGAGCCTACCTGGACATGGTGAATCTGATCCCCATCTGGGGCCTCACCCAGGCCTGTTGACTTTGTACCCATCTGTATCTGATTGCTGTGGACTCTTTCTTCGCCTCACCTGGAACTGGTGACTCTGATCCTATCGGCCCTTCACCGAGACCCTGGTGACGCTGGTCCTCACCTGGGCATTTTTGGTACCTGGTGACTCTGTTCCACACCTGAGCCTCACCTGGACATGATGACTCTGGAACCTCTCTGGGCCTCATCCTGACCTGGTGACTCTGGTCCCCATCTGGAAGTCACCTGGACCAGGTGATTCTCGTACCCCTCTAGATCTCAACAAAGTCCTGTGACTCTGGTCTCTCCACTGGACCTCACCTGGGGACCTAGTGAATATGCTCCATCTGGGCCCTCATTGGACCTGGTGATTCTAGTCCCTACCTGGGCATTATCGGGACATGGTTCCACTGCATGGCCTGCAGTTTGGCCTCAACCTGGACCTGGTAACTCTAGTCCCTACCTGGGCATCATCGGGGAGATGGTTCCTCTGCATTGGCCTGCAGGTTGGCCTCACCTGGACCTGGTGAGTGGGGTTGTCACCTGGGTCTCACACATGCCTGGTGACACAGGTCCCCACGTGGGCCTCACTTGGACTTGGTGAATCTGGTCCTTACCTGGTCCTTCACCCGGAACTCGTAACTCTGGTAACCATCTGGGAATCACCTGGACCTGGAGAATCTGGTCCCCATCCGGGCCTCATCCAGTCCTGGTGACTTTGCTCCCCACCTGGACCTGATTGCTGTGGAATCCTTCTTGGCCTCACCTGGAATTGGTGACTCTGATCCTAACTGGGCCTCACCCAGATCTGGTGACTCTGTTCCTTCCTGTGGACCATTATGACCTGGATACTCTGTTCCACACCTGAGCCTCACCTGGACATGATGACTCTAGATCCCCTCTGGGCCTCAGCCTGACATGATGACTCTGGTCCCCATCTGGATGTCACCTAGACCAGGTGAATCTGGTACCCCTCTAGGCCTCAACTTGACCTGGTAAATCTGGTCCTCACTTGGACTCACCCGGGACCTAGTGAGCATGCTCCCCACCTGCGCCTCATCTGGACGTGTTGACTCTGGTTCTACCTGGGCATCATCGAGACATGGTGACTCTATTCCCCAGTGGGACTGACCTGATCCTGGTAACTCTGGTCCTGACTTTGGCCTCCTTCTGTACCAGGTGACTCTGGCTCCACCTGGGCCTCACCTGTAACTGGTGACTCTGATCCTAAGCATGGCCTCACATGACCTGGAGACTGTGGTTCCCATTGGGACCTCACCTGGACCTCGTGTCTCTGGTCCCACCTGGGCCACACCAGGACCCGGTGTCTCTGGTACCCCACCTGGGTAGCATCAGGATATGGTTGCACTGTTCACTAATAGCGACACAGCCAGACCTATTAACTCTGGTCTTCACCTGGGCCACACCTGGACATGGTGACACTTGTTCCAACCTTGGTATCACCTGGACATGGTGAGTCGGATCCCCACCTGGTCCTCACCTGTAACTGGTGATTCTCATTCCAGCATGGACATCACGTGGACCTAGTGGCTGCAGTGTTTCTAGCTTCTCATGTACCTCGTGACTCTGGTCCCCACCAGGGCCTCACCGGGACTTGGTGAGTGTGGTTGCCACCTGCACCTCACCTGGACCTGGTGATTCTGGCTGCACCTGAGACTACCCTGGATCTGGTGACTGTGGTCCCCACCTGGGCTTCACCTGGATCTGGTGACTCTGGTCCCCACCTGGGCTTCACCTGGATTTGGGGACTCTGGTCCCCAACTGGGTCTCACCTGACCCTGTTGACCATGGTCCTCAACTGGGCAAAATTGGGACCCGGTGAATGTGTTCCACAACTGGACCTCACCTGGACCAGATGACTCTGGCCCCCCTCTCGGTCTCACCATGCCCTAGTGACTGTGAACCCCACTTTGGCCTGTCTTGGCCCTTCTGACCATGGCTGCCACCTGCGCCTGACCTCGAAATGTTGACTCTGGTTCTTTCCAGGGCCTACTTGGACTTGGTGATCCTGGTCCCAACCTTGGCCTCTCCTGGACGTGATGAAACTTGTCACCACCGGGGGACTCACCTGGACTTGGTTACTGTGTTCCAAACCTGGGCCTCAAATAGACCTGTTCACCAAGGTCCCCAAGCCGGCCTCACAAGGACCTGTTGTCTCTGATCCCCACCGGGGCCTCACATGTATTTCGTAACTCTGGTCCTCAGCTGGGGCCTCAGATGGATCTGGTGACTCTGGTCCCCACATGGAAGTCACTTGGATCTGGTGACTCTGGTCCCCACTTGGACCTCTCCTGGACCTGGTGACTCTCTTTCCAACATGGACCTCACCTGGATCTGGTGAATCTGGTCCTCAGTTGGCCTCACCTGGATTGGTGTCTCTCGTCCCCCACTTTGACCTAACTCAGAACTGCTGAATCTTGCCCCACCTAGGCCACACTCAAACCTGGTGACTCTTGTCCCCAGCTATGCCTCAATTCGACCTGATGAATCTGGTAGTCACGTGGGCCTCACATGGACCTGGGACTCAGCTGGACAGAGTGGCTCTGGTTCCCACAAGGGGCTCACCTGATACAGCTGACTGTGGGTCTTATTCTATGCCTCACCAGGACATAGTGATTCTGTTCCCCATCTGGGCCTGCATGGCCCTAGTAACTCTGGTCCTTACCCAGGCATCATTGGGATCTGGATACTCTATTCCACACCTGGGCCTCACTTTGACCAGGACCCTAGGGTCCCATTCTGGGCCTCAAACTAAACTGGTTACTCTGGTTCCCCCTCTGGTACTCACCCTTACATGGTGACTCTGGTCACCCCTTGGTTTCACTTGGGCCTGGTGAATCTGGTCCTTAAGCTGGTCCGCACCTGGATGTTGTGACTGGTCGCCACCTGGGCCTCACCTGGACTGGTGAATCCTGTTGCCACCTGGCCTCACCTGGACCTTGTGACTGTGGTCCTACCTGGAGCCTTACCTGGATCTGGTGGCTCTAGGTTCCCATATGGGGTTCTCCTCGACCTGGTTCCTTGGTCTCCATCTGGCCTCACTTGGAAAACAATGACTCTGATCCATATTTGGGCCTCTCCTGGATCTGTTGACTCTGGTCCTTCCCTGGGCATCATTGGGACCTGGATACTCTCTTATATACCTGGGCCTTACCTGGACCTTGTGACTGTGGTCCACGTGGGCCTCACCTGGACGAGGTGACTGGTTCCCACAGGGCCCTCACCTGGACCTGGTGACTCAGGTCCTCATATGGGCATCATGGGACCTGGTTTCTCAGTTCCACATCGGGGCCTCACCTGGACCTAGGTGATTCTCGTCCCATTATGGTCCTCACCCTGACGTGGTGACTCTGGTCCCCACCTGGATATCACCAGAAACCGGGTGACTCTCGTCCCTCTCTGGGTCTCACCCGGAGCTGGGGACACCGGTCCTAAACAGGGCCTCAACAGGACCTATTGAATCTACTCCTCACTTTGGCCTCGTCTGGACCTTGTGACTCTTTTCCCACCTGGCATCAATGGGACATGTTTACTCTGTTCCCCACCTGGGCCTCACCTGGACATGGTAACTTTCTCCACACTTTGGCCTCAACTGGTGCTGATGACTCTGGTCCCCCGACCTAGGCCTCAAACTGGACCTGGTGACTGTGGTCCCCACCTGGGTCTCACCTGGACCTGGGGACTCTCGTTCCCACATGATCAACACCTGGACCTGGTGACTGTGGTGTTCTTGTAGGACTCACATTTACCTGGTGACTCCGGTCCCCACTAGGGCCTCAACTGGATCTAGTGACTCTACCAAAATTTGGCCTCACCTGGACCTGGTGAGTGGGGTTGCCACCTCGGGCTCACCCATACCTGGTGACTCAGGTCCCCGCGTGGGCCTCTTGGACCTGGTGAATCTGGTCCTTACCTGGTTCCTCCCAGACCTAGGGACACTGGTCACCACCTGGGGCCTCACGTGGACCTGGTGTATCAGGCCCCATCTGGCCTCACCCAGTCCTGGTGGACTTTCTTCCCCACCTGGACCTGATTGCTGTGGACTCCTTCTTGGCCTCACCTGGAACTGGAGCTCTGATCCTAACTGGGTCTCACCCAGATCTGGTGACTCTGGTCCTCACCTGTGGACCATTATGGACCTGGAGTACTCTGTTCCACACGTGAGCCTCACCTGGACATGGTGACTCTGATTCCCTAGGGGCCTCACCCGACATGGTGACTCTGGTCCCCATCTGGATGTCACCTAGACCAGGTGAATCTGTTACGCCTCAAGGGCTCAAATAGACCTGGTGACTCTGGTCCTCAAACTGGGCCTCACCGAGACCTAGTGAATATGCTCCACACCTGCGCCTCATCTGGACCTGGTGACGCTGGGTCTAACCTGGGCATCATCGGAACATGGTTACTCTGTTCCCACTGGGACTGACTGATCCTGGTAACTCTTGGTCCTGAATTTCGCCTCATCTGTACCAGGGTGACTCTGGCTCCACCTGGGCTTCAATGTAACCTGTGACTCTGATCCTAAGCATGGCCTCACCTGACCTGGTCTCTGTGGTTTCCCATCGGGACCTCACGTGGACTTCATGTCTCTGGTCGCACCTGGGCCTCACCAGGACCTGGTGTCTCTGGTACCCACCTGGGTAGCATCAGGATATGGTTACACTGTTCACTATCAGTGACCCAGCCGGACCTATCAACTCTGGTCTTCACCTGGCCACACCTGGACATGGTGACACTGGTTCCCACCTGGGTCTCATCTGGACATGGTGAGTCGGATCCCCACCTGGTCCTCACTGAAACTGGTGATTCTCGTTTCCACTGGACATGATGTGGACCTGGTACCTGCAGTGTTTCTAGCTTCTCATGTACCTCGTGACTCTGGTCCCCCAGGGACTCACCGGGACCTGTGAGTGTGGTTGCCACCTGCACCTCACCCTGCACCTGGACGTGTGATTCTGGTCTGCCCCGAGACTACCGCTGATCTGGTGACTGTGGTCCCACCTGGGCCTCACCTGGACGAGGTGACTGGTTCCACAGGGACATCATCTGGACCTGGTGACTCAGGTCCTCATATGGGCAGCATTCACCTGGATTCAGTTCCACATCAGGGCTTCAACCTGTTCCTAGTGATTCTCGTCCCGCCTGGGCCTCACCTCGATCTGGTGACTCTGGTCCTCAGATTGGCCCTCACACTGGACCTGGTGTCTCTCGTCCCCATTTGACCTACTCATAACTGCTGAAACTTGCCCCACACCTAGGCCGCACCCAAACTGGTGGACTCTTGTCCCAAGCTATGGGCCTCCATCGCAACTGATGAATCTGGTCCTCACATTGGCCTCACATGGACCTGGGACTTCAGCTGGATAGAAGTGGCTCTTGGTCCAAACAAGGCGCTCACCCTGATACTGTTGACTTATTCACCAAGTGGTCCTTATTCTATGCCTCACCAGGACCTAGTGATTCTGTTCCCCACTGGGCCTGCATGGCCCTAGTGACTCTGTTCCACACCCAGGCATCATTGGGACCTGGATACTCTATTCCATTCCACATCCACAGCCTGGGCCTCACTTTGGACCAGGGACCTCTGGTCCCATTCTGGAGCCTCAAACTAAACTGGTATACTCTGGTACCCCCCCTCTAGGCCTCCTCACCCTTACTGGTGACTCTTGTCACCCCTGGGATCACTCTGGGCCTGGTGAATCTGGTCCTAAGCTGGTCGCACCTGGATCTGAGACTGGACGCCACCTGGGCCTCCCACCTGGATTTGGTGAATCCTGTTGCCACTTGCGCCTCAACCTGGACTTTGTGACTGTGGTCCCACCTGGACCTCACATGGATCTGGTGGCTCTGGTTCCCATATGGGGCTCTTCTGGACCTGGTCCTGTGGTCTCCATCTGCTCTCCCTGAAAACAATGACTCTGATCCATATTTGGGCCTCTCCTGGACCTGTTGACTCTGGACCTTACCTGGGCATCATGGGACCTGGATACTCTCTTATATACCTGGGCCTCACATGGAACTGGTGACTGTGGTCCCACCTGGGCCTCACCTGGACGAGGTGACTCGATTCCCACAGGACCTCCCCTGGCTGGTGACTCAGGTCCTCATATGTGCATCATGGGAATGTGTTTCTCAGTTCCACATCGGGGCCTCACCTGGACCTAGTGATTCTCGTTCCCCTCTGGGCCTCATCCTGACGTGGTGACTCTGGTCCGCATCTGACTCACACCAGAACCGGGTGACTCTGGTCCCCCTCTGGGAATCACCCAGAGCTGGGACACTGATACTCAACTGGGCCTCAACAGGACCTGGTGAATCTACTCCTCACTTAGGCCTCGTCTGGACCTTGTGATCTTTTCCCACCTGGCATCTATGGGACAATTTTTACTCTGTTCCCCACCTGGGCCTCACTTGGAGCATGATAACTTTGCTCCATACTTTGGCCTCAACTCGTCCCCGATGACTCTGGTCCCCCACATAGGCCTCAATCTGGACCTGGAGACTGTCAATCCACACCTGGGTCTCACCTGGACCTTTGTGACTCCTCATTCCCACATGAATCACACCTGGACCTGGTGACTGTGGTGTACTTGTAGACTCACATTTACCTGGTGACTCTGGCCCCACTAGGGCCCACCTGGATCTGCTGACTCTGGCCTGCAGGTTGGCCTCACCTAAACTTGGTTAGTGGGATGCCACCTGGGTGTCACCCATACCTGGTGACTCGGGTCCCCACGTGGGCCTCTTTGTCCTGGTGAATCTGGCCCTTACCTGGTCTGCTCCCAGACCCTGGGAATCTTGTCACAACCTGGGCCTCACCTAGACCTGGTGAATCTGGTCACCATCTGGGCCTAACCCAGTCCTGGTGACTATGTTCCCCACCTGGACGTGTTTGCTCTGGACTCTTTCTTGCCCTCACCTTGAACTGGTGACTCTGATCCTATCTGTGCGTCACCCAGACCTGGTGACTCTCGTCCTCACTGGGCATCATTGGTACCTGGTTACTCTGTTCCACACCTGAGCCTCACCTGGTCATGAGGTCTCTGGGACCTCTCTGGGCCTCACCCTGACCTGGTGATCTGGTCCCCATCTGGATGTCACCTGGACCAGGTTGATTCTGGAACCCCTCTAGGACACAAACCAGATCTGGTGAACTCTTGTCCTTCAACTGGGCCTCACCTGGACCTAGTGAATATGCTCCATCTGGGCCTCATTTGGATCTGGTGACTCTGGTCACTCACTGGGCATCATCGGGAAATGGTTCCACTGCATGGCCTGCTGGATTGCCTCACCTGGACCTGGTAACACTGGTCCCTACCTGGGCATCATCGGGTCATCTTGACCTGGTGAGTGGGGTTCCCTCCTGGATCTTACCCATGCCTGGTGACACAGGTCCCCACGTGGGCCTCACTTGGACCTGGTGAATGTGGTCCTTACCTAGTCCTCACCCGGAAGTGGTAAACCTGGTCACCACCTGGGCATCACCTAGTCCTGGTGACTTTGTTCCCCACCTGGACCTGATTGCTGTGGACACCTTCTTGGCCTCACCTGGAAGTGGTAACTCTGATCCTAACTGGGCCTCTCCCAGATCTGGTTATTCTGGTCCTCACCTGTGGACCATTATGATCTGGATACTCTGTTCCACACCTGAGCCTCACCTGGACTGTTGACTCTGGATCCCCTCTGGGCACACCCTGACATGGTTACTCTGGTCCCCATCTGGATGTCACCTAGACCAGTTGAGTCTGGTACCCCTCTGGGCCTCAACCAGATCTGGGGCCTCTGGTCCTCAACTGGGCCTCACCTGGACCTAGTGAATATGCTCCATCTGGGCCTCATTTGGACCTGGTGACTCTGGTCCCTACGTGGGCTACATCGGAACATGGTTCCACATAATGGTCTGCAGGTTGGCCTCTTCTTGACCTGGAAACTCTGGTCCCTATCTGGGCATCATCGGGACACGGTTCCTCTGCATGGCCTGCAGGTTGGCGTCACCTGGACCTCGTACCTCTGGTCCCTACCTGGGCATCATCGGGACACGGTTCCTCTGCATGGCCTGCAGGTTGGCCTCACCTAGACCTGGTGAGTGGGCTTGCCACCTGGGCCTCACCCATACCTGGTGACACAGGTCTCACGTGGGCCTCACTTGGACCTGGTGAATCTGGTCCTTACCTGGTCCTCACCCGGAACTGGTAACCCTTGTCACCACCTGGGAATCACCTGGACCTGGTGAATCTGGTCCCCATCTGGGCCTCACCCAGTCCTGGTGACTTTGATCCCCACCTGGACCTGATTGCTGTGGACTCCTTTTGGCCTCAACTGGAACTTGTGACTCTGCTCCTAACTGGGCCTCACCCAGATCTGGTGATTCTGGTCTTCACATGTGGACCATTATGACCTGGATACTCTGTTCCACACCTGAACCTCACCTGGACATGATGATTCTGGATGCCCTCTGGGCCTCACCCTGACATGGTGACTCTGGTCCCCATCTGGACGTCCCCTAGACCAGGTGAATCTGGTACCCCTCTAGGCGTCAACTAGACCTGGTGACTCTGGTCCTCATCTGGGCCTCACCTGGACCTAGTGAATATTCTCCCCACCTGCGCCGCGCTGGACCTGGTGACTCTGATTCTACCTGGGCATCATTGGGACATGGGTACTGTATTACCCACTGGGACTGACCTGATCCTGGTAACTCTGGTCCTGACTTTGGCCTCTTCTGTACCAGGTGACTCTGGCTCCACCTGGGCCTCACCTGTACCTGGTGACTCTGATCCTAAGCATGGGCTCACCTGACCTGGTGACTGTGGTTCCCATCGAGACCTCACCTGGACCTCATGTCTCCGGTTACACCTGGGCCTCACCAGGACCTGGTGTCTCTGGTACCCACATGGGTAGCATCAGGATATGGTTACACTGTTCACTAACACTCATCCAGCCGGACCTAATAACTCTGGTCTTCACCTGGGGCACACGAGGACATGGTGACACTGGTTCCCACCTGGGTCTCACCTGGACATGGTGAGTCGGATCCCCACCTGGTCCTCACCTGTAACTGGTGATTTTCGTTCCCACATGGACATCATGTGGACCTGGTGGCTGCAGTGTTTCTAGCTTCTCATGTACCTCGTGTCTCTGGTCCCCACCGGGGCCTCTCCTGGACCGGGTGAGTGTGGTTGTCACCTGCACCTCACATGGACCTGGTGATTCTGGTCTGCACCTGAGATTACCCTGGATCTGGTGACTGTGGTCCCCACCTGGGCTTCACCTGGATTTGGGGACTCCGGTCCCCATCTTGGTCTCACCTGGCCCTGTTGACCATGGTCCTCAACTGTGCAAAATTGGGAACCGGTGACTGTGTTCCACAACTGGACCTCACCTGGACCAATTGACTCTGGTCCCACTCTGGGTGTCACCGTGCCCTAGTGACTGTGAACCCCACTTTGGCCTGACTTGGACCTGCTGACCCTGGTTGCCACCTGCTCCTGACCTCGAACTGTTGACTCTGGTTCTTTCAAGGGCCTTCCCTGGACCTGGTGATTCTGGTCGGACCTGGCCCACACCTGGACGTGGTGACTCCTGTCAACAATGGGGACTCACCTGGACCTGCTTACTGTGTTCCACACCTGGGCCTCAAGTAGACCTGTTGACCATGGTCCCCAAGCCGACCTAACATGGACCTGTTGCCTCTGATCCCCACCGTGTCCTCACGTGTACCTGGTATCTCTGGTCCTCACCTGGGCCTCATCTGGACCTAGTGACTCTGGTCCCCACCTGGGCTTCACATGGATCTGGTGACTCTGGTCCCCACCTGGACTTCACATGGATCTGGTGACTCTGGACCCCACCTGGACCTCTCCTGGACCTCGTGACTCTCTTTCCAACATGGACCTCACCTGGATCTGGTGACTCTGGTCCTCAGTTTGGCCTCACCTGGAAATGGTGTCTCTCGTCCCCACTTTGACCTAACTCAGAACTGCTGAATCTTGCCCCACCTAGGCCGCACCCAGACCTGGTGACTCTTGTCCCCAGCTATGCCTCAATTCGACCTGATGAATCTGGTCCTCACGTGGGACTCACCTGGTCCTGGGACTCAGCTGGATAGAGTGGCTCTGGTTCTCACAAGGGGCTCACCTGATACTGCTGAATGTGGTCTTATTCTATGCCTCACCAGGACCTAGTGATTCTGTTCCCCATCTGGGACTGCATCGCCCTAGTGACTCTGGTCCTCACCCAGGTGTCATTGTGACCTGGATACTCTATTCCACATCTTGGCCTCTCTTTGACCAGGGACCTCTGGTCCCATTCTGGGCCTCAAACTAAACTGGTTACTCTGGTCCCCCCTCTGGGCCTCACCCTGCCCTGGTGACTCTGCTCACCCGTTGAGCTTCACTTGGGCCTGGAGAATCTGGTCCTTATCTGTTCCGCACCTGGTTCTGGTGACTGGTCGCCACCTGGGCCTCACCTGGACTTGGTGAATCCTGTTGCCTCCTGCGCCTCACCTGGACCTTGTGACTGTGGTCCAACCTGGACCTCACCTGGACGAGGTGACTGGTTGCCACAGGGACCTCACCTGGACCTGGTGACTCAGGTCCTCATATGGGCTTCATGGGACCTGGTTTCTCAGTTCCACATCGGGGCCTCATCTGGACCTAGTGATTCTCGTCCCCCTCTGGGCCTCACCCGGACGTGGTGATTCTGGTCCCCACCTGGATATCACCAGAACCGGGTGACTCTGGTCCCCCTCTGGGACTCACCCGGAGCTGGGACACTGGTCCTCAGCTGATCCTCAACAGGACCTGGTGAATCTACTCCTCACTTAGGCCTCGTTTGGACCTTGTGACTCTTTTCTCACCTGACATCAATGGACATGGTTATTCTGTTCCCCACCTGGGCGTCACCTGGACATGATAACTTTGCTCCACACTTTGGCCTCAACTGGTCCTGATGACTCTCGTCCCCCCACCGAGGCCTCAATCTGGACCTGGTGACTGTGGTCCCCACCTGGGTCTCACCTGGACCTGGTGACTCTCGTTCCCACATGAAACACACCTGGACCTGGTGACTGTTTTTTTGTTGTAGACTCACATTTACCTGGTGACTCCGGTCCCCACTAGGGCCTCATTGGATCTGGTGACTCTGGCGTGCAGGTTGGCCTCACCTGGACCTGCTGAGTGGGGTTGCCACCTGAGCTTCACCCATACCTGGTGACTCAGGAACCCACATGGTTCTCTTGGACCTGGTGAATCTGGTCCTTACATGGTCCTCTCCCAGACCCGGGGATTCTGGTCACCTCCTGGGCCTCACCTGGACCTGGTGAATCTCTTCCCCATCTGGGCCTCAACCAGTCCTGGTGAGTTTGTTCCCCACCTGGACCTGATTGCTTTGGACTCTTTCTTGGCCTCACCTGGAACTGGTGACTCTTATCCTCTCTGCGCGTGACTCAGGCCTGGAGACTCTGGTCCCCATCGAGATGTCACCTGGACCAGGTGATTCTGGTACCCCTCTAGGTCTAAACCAGATCTGGTGTCTCTGGTCCTCAACTGGGCCTCGTTTGGACCTAGTGAATATGCTCCATCTGGGCCTCATTTGGACCTCGTGACTCTCTTCCCTACCTGGGCATCATCGGGACAAGGTTCCACTGCATGGCCTTTAGGTTGGCCGCACCTGGACCTGGTAACTGTGGTTCTACCTGGGCATCATCGGGACGTGGTTACTCTATTCCCAGTGGGACTGACCTGATCGTGGTAACTCTGGTCCTGACTTTGGACTCTTCTGTGCCATGTGACTCTGGCTCCCCCTGGAACTCACCTGTAAGTGGTGACTCTGATCCTAAGCATGGCCTCTCCTCACCTGGTGACTGTGGTTTCCATCGGTACCTCACCTGGACCTCATGTCTCTGGTCCCAACTGGGACTCACCAGGACTTGTATCTGGTACCCACCTGAGTAGCATCAGGATATGGTTACACTGTTCACCAACAGTGACGCGGCCGGACCTATTAACTCTCGTCTTCACCTGGTCCACACTTGGACATGGTGACACTGGTTCCCACCAGGGTCTCACCTGGACATGGTGACTCAGATCCCCACCTGGTCCTCACCTGTAACTTGTAATTCTCGTTCCCACATGGACATCATGTGGACCTGGTGGCTGCAGTGTTACTAGCTTCTCATGTACCTCGTGACTCTGGTCCCCACCAGGGCCTCACCGGGACTTGGTGAGTGTGGTTGCCACCTGCACCTCACCAGGACCTGGTGATTCTGGTGTCCACCTGAGACTACCCTGGATCTGGTGACTGTGGTCCCCACCTGGGCTTCACCTGAATTTGGGGACTCCGGTCCCCATCTGGGCCTCAACTGGCCCTGTTGACCATGGTCCTCAACTGTGTAGAATTGGGACCCGGTGACTGTATTCCACAACTTGATCTCACCTGGACAAAGTTACTTTGGTCCCCCTCTGGGTCTCACTGTGCCCTAGTGACTGTGAACCGCACTTTGGCCTGACTTGGACCTGCTGACCCTGGTTGCCACCTGCGCCTGACCTCAAACTTTTGACTCTGGTTCTCTCAAGGGCCTCCCCTGTACCTGGTGATCCTGGTCCCCAACTGGTCCTCAACTGGACGTGGTGACTCTTGTCACCACCGGGGACTCACCTTGACATGATTACTTTGTTCCACACCTGGGCCTCAGGTAGACCTGTTGACTATGGTCCCCAAGCCGGCCTCACGTGGACCTTTTGGCTCTGATCCCCGCCGGGGGCTCACGTGTATCTGGTAACTCTGATCCTCACCTGGGCCTCATCTGGACCTAGTGACTCTGGCCCCACCTGGGCTTCACCTGGATCTGGTGACTCTGGTCCCCTCCTGGACCTCTCCTGGACTTGGTGACTCTCTTTCCAACATGGACCTCACCTGGATCTGGTGACTCTGGTCCGAATCTGGACCTCTCCTGGACCTGGTGTCTCTCTTGCCCACTTTGACCTAACTCAGAACTGCTGAATCTTGCTCCACCTATTACGCACCCAGACCTGGTGACTCTTGTCCCTAGCTATGCCTCAATTCGACCTGATGAATCTGGTCCTCACGTGGACCTCACATTTACCTGGGACTCAGCTGGAAAGAGTGGCTCTGGTTCCCACTAGGGGCTCACCTGGTACTGCAGAATGTGGCCTTATTCTATGCCTCACCAGAACCTAGTGATTCTGTTCCCCATCTGGGCCTGCATGGCCTTAGTGACTCTGGTCCTCACTCAGGCGCATTGGGACCAGGATACTCTATTCCACACCTGGGCCTCACTTTTACCAGGAACCGCTGGTCCCATTCTGGGCCTCAAACTAAACTGCTTACTCTGGTTCCCCCTCTTAACCTCACCCTTACCTGATGACTCTGGTCACCCCTTGGGCCTCTCCTGGGCCTGGTGACTCTGGCCTGCAGGTTGGCCTCACCTGGACTTGATTAGTGGGATGCAACCTGGGCCTCACCCATACCTGGTGACTCAGGTCTCCACGTGGGCCTCTTGGACCTGGTGAATCTGGTCCTTACCTGGTCCTCTCCCAGACCTGGGGACTCTGGTCACCACCTGGGAATCACCTGGGCCTAGTGAATCTGGTCCCCATCTGGGCCTCCACGAGTCCTGGTGACTTTGTTCCCCACCTTGACCTGATTGCTGTGGACTCTTTCATGGCCTCACCTGGACCTGGTGACTCTGATCCTATCTGCGTGTCACCCAGACCTGGTGACTCTGGTCCTCACCTGGGCGTCATTGGTACCTGGTGACTCTGTTCCACACCTGAGCCTCACCTGGACATTAGGCTCTGCACTCTGGAACCACTCTGGGCCTAACCCTGACCTGGTGACTCTGGTCTCCATCTGGATGTCACATGGACCAGGTTTTTTTTGTACCCCTCTAGGCCTCAACCAGTTCTGGTGACGCTGGTCCTCAACTGGGCCTCACCTGGACCTATTGAATATGCTCCATCTGGGCCTCATTTGGACCTGGTGACTCTCTTCCCTACCTGGGCATCATCGGGACATGGTTCCACTGCATGGCCTTCAGGTTGGCCGGACCTGGACCTGGTAACTGTGGTTCTACTTGGGCATCATCGGGACACTCTTCCTCTGCATTGCCTGCACGGTGGCCTCACCTGGACCTGGTGAGTTGGGTTGCCACTTGGGCCTCACCCATACCTGGTGACCCAGGTGCCCACGTGGGACTCACTTGGACCTGGTGAATCTGGTCCTTACCTGCTCCTCACCCGGAACTGCTAACTCTGGTCACCACCTGGGAATCACCTGGGCCTGGTGAATCTGGTCCCCATCTGGGCCTCACCCAGTCCTGGTGATTTTGTTCCCCACCTGGACCTGATTGCTGTGGACTCCTTCTTGGCCTCACTTGGAAGTGGTGACTCTGATCGTAGCTGGGCCTCACCCAGATCTGGTGACTCTGGTCCTCACCTGTGGACCATTATGACCTGGATACTCTGTTCCACACCTGAGCCTCACCTTGACATGATGACTCTGGATTCACTCAAGGCCTCACCATGACATGGTGACTCTGGTCCCCATCTGGACGTCCCCTAGACCAGGTGAATCTGGTACCCCTCTAGGCGTCAACTAGACCTGGTGACTCTGGTCCTCATCTGGGCCTCACCTGGACCTAGTGAATATTCTCCCCACCTGCGCCTCGATGGACCTGGTGACTCTGATTCTACCTGGGCATCATTGGGACATGGTTACTGTATTACCCACTGGGACTGACCTGATCCTGGTAACTCTGGTCCTGACTTTGTCCTCTTCTGTACAAGGTGACTCTGGCTCCACCTGGGCCTCACCTGAACCTGGTGACTCTGATCCTAAGCATGGCCTCACCTGACCTGGTGACTCTGGTTCCCATCGGGACCTCACCTGGACCTCATGTCTCCGGTTACACCTGGGCCTCACCAGGACCTGGTGTCTCTGGTACCCACCTGGGTAGCATCAGGATATGGTTACACTGTTCACTAACACTCATCCAGCAGGACCTAAAAACTCTGGTCTTCACCTGGGGCACACCAGGACATGGTGACACTGGTTCCCACCTAGGTCTCACCTGGACATGGTGAGTCGGATCCCCACCTGGTCCTCACCTGTAACTGGTGATTTTCTTTCCCACATGGACATCATGTGGACCTGGTGGCTGCAGTGTTTCTAGATTCTCATGTACCTCGTTACTCTTGTCACCAACAGGAACTCACCTGGACCTGGTTACTGTGTTCCACACATGGGCCCCAAGTACACTTGTTGATCATGGTCCCCAAGCCAGCCTCACATGGACCTGTTGCCTCTGATCCCCACCGTGCCCTCACGTGTACCTGGTAACTCTGGTCCTCACTTGGGACTCATCTGGACCTAGTGACTCTGGTCCCCACCTGGGCTTCACTTGGATCTGGTGACTCTGGTCCCCACCGGGACTTCACCTGGATCTGTTGACTCTGGACCCACCTGGACCTCTCCTGGACCTGGTGACTCTCTTTCCAACATGGACCTCACCTGGATCTGGTGACTCTGGACCTCAGTTTGGCCTCACATGGACCTGGTGTCTCTCGTCCCCACTTGGATCTAACTCAGAACTGCTGAATCTTGCCCCACCTAGGCTGCACCCAGACCTGGTGACTCTTGTCCCCACTATGCCTCAATTCGACCTGATGAATCTGGTCCTCACGTGGGCCTCACATGGACCTGGGACTCAGCTGGATAGAGTGGCTCTGGTTTCCACAAGGGGGTCACCTGATACTGCAGACTGTGGTCTTATTCTATGCCTCACCAGGACCAAGTGATTCTGTTACCCATTTGGGCCTGCATGGCCCTAGTGACTCTGGTCCTCACCCAGGCATCATTGGGACCTGGATACTCTACTCCACACCTGGGCCTCACTTTGACCAGGGACCTCTGGTCCCATTCTGGGCCTCAAACTAAACTGGTTACTCTGGTTCCCCCTCTGGGCCTCACCCTTACCTGGTGACGCTGGTCACCCCTTGGGCTTCACCTGGGCCTGGTGATTCTGGTCCTTAGCTGATCCTCACCTGGATCTGGTGACTGGTCGCCACCTGGGCCTCACCTGGACTTGGTGAATCCTGTTACCACCTGCGCCTCACCTGGACCTAGTGACTCTGGTCCCACCTGGACCTCACCTGGATCTGGTGGCTCTGGTTCCCATATGGGGCTCTCCTGGTCCTGGTTCCTGTGGTCTCCATCTGGCCTCACCAGGAACACAATGACTCTGATCCATATTTGGGCTTCTCCTGGACCTGTTGACTCAGGGCCTTACCTAGGCATCATTGGGACCTGGATACTCTCTTATATACCTGGGCCTAACCTGGAACTGGTGACTGTGGTCCCCCTGGGCCTCACCTGGACGAGGTGACAGTTTCCCACAGGGACCTCAACTGGACCTGGTGATTCATGTCCTCATACGGGCATCATGGGACCTGGTTTCTTAGTTATACATCAGGGCCTCACCTGGACCTAGTGATTTTCGTCCCGCTGTGGGCCTCACTCTGACGTGGTGACTCTGGTCCCCACATGGATATCACCAGTACTGGGTGACTCGCCCCCTCTGGGACTCCCCCGGAGCTGGTTACACTGGTCTTCAACTGGGCCTCAACAGGACCTGGTGAATCTACTCCTCACTTAGGCCTCGTCTGGACCTTGTGACTCTTTTCGCACCTGGCATCAAAGGGACATTGTTACTCTGTTCCACACCTGGGCCTCACCTGGACATGATAACTTTGCTCCACACTTTGGCCTCAACTGGTTCTGATGACACTGGTCGCCCCACCTTGTTCTCAATCTGAACCTGGTGACTGTGGTCCCCACCTGGGTCTCACCTGGACCTGGTGACTAAGTTCCCACATGAACCACACCTGGACCTGGTGACTGTGGTGTTCTTGTAGACTCACATTTACCTGGTGACTCCTGTCCCCACTAGGGCCTCACCTGGATCTGGTGACTCTGGCCTGCAGGTTGGCCTCACCTGGACCTGGTGAGTGGGGTTGCCACCTGGGCATCACCCATACCTGGTGTCTCAGGTCACCACGTGGGCCTCTTGGACCTGGTGAATCTGTACGTACCTGGTCCTCTCCCAGACCCGGGGACTCTGCTCACCACCTGGGCCTCACCTGGACCTGGTGAATTTGCTCCCCGTCTGGGCCTCACCCAGTCCTGGTGACTGTGTTCCCCACCCGGACCTGATTGCTGTGGACTCTTTCTTGGCCTCACCTGGACTTGGTGACTCTGATCCTATCTGCGCGTCGCCCAGACCTGGTCACTCTGGTCTTCACCTGGGCATCATTGGTACCTGGTGACTCTGTTCCACACCTGAGCCTCACCTGGACATGATGACTCTGGAACCACTCTGGGCCTAACCCTGACCTGGTGACTCTGGTCTCCATCTGGATGTCACCGGGACCAGGTGACTCTGGGAACCCTCTAGGCCTCAACCAGGTCTGGGGACTCTGGTCCTCACCTGGACCTAGTGAATATGGGCCTCACCTGGACCTAGTGAATATGCTCCATCTGGGACTCAGTTGGACCTGGTGACTCTGGTCCCTACCTGGGCATCATCGGGCTATGGATCCACTGCATGGCCTGCAGGTTGGCCTCAGCTGGACCTGGTAACTCTGGACCCTACCCGGGCATCACCGGGACACGGTTCCTCTGCATGGCCTCCAGGTTGGCCTCACCTGGAACTAGTGACTGGACTTGCCACCTGGGGCTCACCCATACCTGGTGTCACAGGTACCCACGTGGGCCTCACTTGGACCTGGTGAATCTGGTCCTTTCCCGGTACTCACCCGGACCTGGTAACCCTGGTCACCACCTGGGAATCACCTGGACCTGGTGAATATGGTCCCCCTTTGGGCCTCACCCAGTCCTGTTGACTTTCTTCCCCACCTGGACCTGATTTCTGTGGACTCCTCTTGGCCTCAACTGGAACTGGTGACTCTGAACCTAACTGGGCCTCACCCAGATCTGGTGACTCTGGTCCTCACCTGTGGACCATTATGACCTCTATACTCTGTTCCACACCTGAGCCTCACCTGGACATGATGACTCTGGAACCTCTCTGGGCCTCACCCTGACCTGGTGACTCAGAACCCATCTGGATGGCTCTGGACCAGGTGATTCTGGTACCCCTCTAGGCCTCAACAAGGTCTGGTGACTCTGGTCAACTAGGCCTCACCTGGACCTAGTGAATTTGCTCCATCTGGGCCTCATTTGGACCTGGTGACTCTGGTCCCTAACTGGGCATCATCGGGACATGGTTCCACTGCATGGCCTTCAGGTTGGCCGCACCTGGACCTGGTAACTCTGGTTATACCTGGGCATCATCGGGACGTGGTTACTCTATTCCCCAGTGGGACTGACCTGATCGTGGTAACTCTGGTCCTGACTTTGGCCTCTTCTGTACCATTGGACTCTGGCTCCACCTGGACCGCACCTGTAAGTGGTGACTCTGATCCGAAGCATCGCCTCACCTGACCTGGTGACTGTGGTTTCCATCGGTACCTCACCTGGACCTCATGTCTCTGGTCCCACCTGGGCCTCATCAGGATCTTGTATCTGGTACCCACCTGAGTAGCATCAGAATATGGTTACACTGTTCACTAACAGTGACCCAGCCAGTCTTGTTAACTCTGGTCTTCACCGGGTCCACACCTGGACATGGTGACACTGGTTCCCACCATGGTCTCACCTGGACATGGTGAGTCACATGACCACCAGGTCCTCATCTGTAACTGGTGATTCTCGTTCCCACATGGACATCACGTGGAACTGGTGGCTGCAGAGTTTCTAGCTTCTCATGTACCTCGAGAATCTGGTCCTAACCTGGGCCTCACCGGGACCTGGTGAGTGTGGTTGCCTCCTGCACCTCACCAGGACCTGGTGATTCTGGTCTGCCCCTGAGACTACCCTGGATCTTGTGACTGTGGTCCGCACCTGGCCTCACCTGGATTTGGGGACTCCGATCCCCATCCGGACCTCCCCTGGCCCTGTTGTCCATGGTCTTCAACTGGACAAAATTGGGACCCGGTGACTTTGTTCCACAACTGGACCTCACCTGGACCAGGTGACTCTGGTCCCCCTCTGGGTCTCACCATGCCCTAGTGACTGTGAACCCAACTTTGGACTGACTTGGACCTGCTGACCCTGGTTGCCACCTGCGCCTGACCTCGAACTGTTGACTCAGGTTCTTTCAAAGGACTCCCCTGTACCTGGTGATCCTGGTCCCCAATTGGGCCTCAACTGGATGTGGTGACTCTTGTCACCACTGGGGACTCACCTAGACAGGCTTACAGTGTTCCACACCTGGGCCACATGTAGACCTGTTGACCATGGTCCCCAAGCCAGCCTCACGTGTACCTTTTGGCTCTGGTCCCCGCCGGGGCTTCACTTGTACCTGGTAACTCTGATCCTCACTGGGCCTCATCTGGACCTAGTGACTCTGGTCCCCACCTGGGCTTCACCTGGATCTGGAGACTCTGGTCCCCACCTGGACTTCACCTGTATCTGGTGACACTGGTCCCCACCTGGACCTCTCCTGGACCTGGTGTCTCTCTTTCCAACATGGACCTCACCTGGATCTGGTGACTCTGGTCCTCAGTTTGGCCTCACCTGGACCTGGTGTCGCTCGTCGCCACTTTGACCTAACTCAGAACAGCTGAATTTGCCACACCTAGGCCGCACGCAGACCTGGTGACTCTTGTCCCCAGCTATGCCTCAATTCGACCTCATGAATCTGGTCCTCACGTGGGCCTCACATGGACCTGGGACTCAGCTGGATAGAGTGGCTCTGGTTCCCACAAGGGGCTCACCTGATACTGGTGACTGTGTTCTTATTCTATGCCTCACAAGGTCCTAGAGATTCTGTTCCCCATCTGGGCCTGCATGGCCCTAGTGACCCTGGTCCTCACCCAGGCATCATTGGGAACTCGATACTCTATTCCACACCTGGGCCTCACTTTGACCAGGGACCTCTGGTCCCATTCTGGGCCTCAAACTAAACTGGTTACTCTGGTTCCCCTCTGGGCCTCACCCTTACCTGGTGACTCTGGTCACCCCTTGGGCTTCACTTGGGCCTGGTGAATCTGGTCCTTAGCAGGTCCGCACCTGGATGTGGTGACTGGTCCCCACCTGTTTCTCACCTGGACTTGGTGAATCCTGTTGCCACCAGCGCCTCACCTGGACCTTGTGACTGTGGTCCCACCTGGACCTCACCTGGATTTGGTGGCTCTGGTTGCCATTTGGGCCTCTCCTGGACCTGGTTCCTGTGGTCTCCATCTGGCCTCACCTGGAACACAATGACTCTGATTCATATTTGGGCCTCTCCTGGACCTGTTGACTCTGCTCCTTACCTGGGCAACATTGGGACCTGGATACTCTCTTATATACCTTGGCCTCACCTGGACATTGTGACTGTGGTCCAACCTGGGCCTCACCTGGACGAGGTGACTGGTTCCCAAAGGGACCTCACCTGGACCTGGTTACTCAGGTCCTCATATGGGCATCATGGGACCTGGTTTCTCAGTTCCACATCGGGGCCTCATCTGGACCTAGCGATTCTCGTCCCGCTCTGGGCCTCACCCTGACGTGGTGACTCAGGTCCCCACCTGGATATCACCAGAACCGGGTGACAGTGGTCCCCCTCTGGGACTCACCTGGAGCTGGGGACACTGATCCTCAACTCGGCCTCAACAGGACCGGTGAATCTACTCCTCCCTTAGGCCTCGTCTGGACCTTGTGACTCTTTTCCCACCTGGCAACAATGAGACATGGTTACTCTGTTCCGCACCTGGGCCTCACATGGAAATGATAACTTTGCTCTGCACTTTGGCCTCAACTGGTCCAGATGACCCTGGTCACCCAACCGAGGCCTCAATCTGGACCTGGAGACTGTCGTCTCCACCTGGGTCTCACCTGGACCTGGTGACTCTCGTTCCCACATGAACCACACCTAGACCTGGTGACTGTGGTGTACTTGTAGACTCACATTTACCTGGTGATTCCAGTCCCCAGTTGGGCCTCACCTGGATCTGGTGACTCTGGCCTGCAGGTTGGCCTCACTTGGACCTGGTGAGTGGGATTGCCACCTGGGCCTCACCCAAACCTGGTGACTCAGGTCCCCACGTGGGCATCTTTGACATGTTAATCTGGTCCTTACCTGATCCTCTCCCAGACCCGGGGACTCTGCTCAACACCTGGGCCTCACCTGGACCTGGTTAATCTGGTCCCCATCTGGGCCTCACCCATTCCTGGTGACTTTGTTCGCCACCTGGACCTGATTGTTGTGGTCTCCTTCTTGGCCTCACCTGGAACTGGTCACTCTGATCGTATCTGCACGTCACCCAGATCTGGTGACTCTGGTCCTCACCTGTTGATCATTATGACCTGGATACTCTTTCCACACCTGAGCCTCACCTTGACATGATGACTCTGGATCCACTCTGGGCCTCCCCCTGACATGGTGATTCTGGTCCCCATCTGGATGTCACCTAGACCAGGTGAATCTGGTACCCCTCTAGGCCTCAACCAAACCTGGTGACTCTAGTCCTCAAGTGGGCCTCACCGGGACCTAGTGAATATGCTCCCCACCTGCGCCTCATCTGGACATGGTGACTCTGGTTCTACGTGGGCATCATCGGGACATGGTTACTCTATTCCCCACTGGGACTGACCTGATCCTGGTAACTCTGGTCCTGACTTTGGCCTCTCTGTACCAGGTGATTCTGGCTCTAAGTGGCCCTCACCTGTAACTGGTGACTCTGATTCTAAGCATGGCCTAACCTGACCTGGTGACTGTGGTTCCCATCGGGACCTCACCTGGACCTCATGTCTCTGGTCCCACCTGGGCCTCACCAGGGCCTGGTGTCTCTGGTACCCACCTGGGTAGCATCAGGATATGGTTACACTGTTCACTAACAGTGACCCAGCCGGACCTATTAACTCTGGTCTTCACCTGGGCCACACCTGTACATGGTGACACTGGTTCCCACCTGGGTCTCCCGTGGACATGGTGACTCAGATCCCCAATGGTCCTCACCTGTAACTGGTGATTCTCGTTTCCACATGGACATCATGTGGACCTGGTGGCTTCAATGTTTCTAGCTTCTCATGTAACTCGTGACTCTGGTCCCCACCAGGCCCTCACCGGGACCTGGTCAGTGTGGTTGCCACCTGCATCTCACCTGCACCTGGTGATTCTGGTCTGCACCTGAGACTACCCTGGATCTAGTGACTGTGGTCCCCACCTGGGCTTCACCTGGATTTGGGGACTCCGGTCCCCATCTGGGGCTCACATGGCCCTCTTGACCATGGTCCACAACTGGGCAAAATTGGGACGCGGTGACTGTGTTCCACAACTGGAACTCACCTGGACCACGTGACTCTGGTTCCCCTCTAGGTCTCACCGTGCCCTAGTGACTGTGAAACCCACTTTGGCCTGACTTGGACCTGCTGACCCTGGTTCCCACCTGCGACTGACGTCGAACTGTTGACTCTGGTTCTTTCAAGGGCCTCCCCTGTACCTGGTGATCCTGGTCCCCACCGGGCCTCACCTGGACGTGGTGACTCTTGTCACCACTGGGGTCTCAACTGGACCTGCTTACTGTGTTCCACATTGGGCCTCAATAAACCTGTTGACCATGGTCCCCAAGCCTACCTCACATGGACCTGTTGCCTCTGATCCCCACCGGGGCCTCACGTGTACGTGGTTACTCTGGTCCTCACCTGGGCATCATTGGTCCTGGTGACTCTGTTCCACACCTGCGGCTCCCCTGGACATGATGACTCTGGATCTCCCTGGCTATCAACCTGACCTGGTGACTCTGGTCCCCATATGAATGTCACCTGGACCAGGGGATTATGGTACCCCTCTGGGCCTCAACCAGGTCTGGTGACTCTGGTCCTCAACTGGGCCTCACCTGGACCTAGTGAATATGCTCCATCTGGGCCTCCTTTGGACCTGGTGACTCTGGTACCTACCTGGGCATCATCGGGACATGGTTCCACTGCATGGCCTGTAGGTTGGCCACACCTGGACCTGGTAACTCTCGTCCCTACCTGGGCATCATTGGGACCTGGTTCCTCTGCATGGCCTGCAGGTTGGCCTCACCTGGACCTGGTGAGTGGGTTTCTCACCTGGGTCTCACCCTTGCCTAGTGACACAGGTCCCCACGTGGGCCTCACTTGGACCTGGTGAATCTGGTCCTTACCTGGTGGTCACCCGGAACTGGTAACTCTGGTCACCACATGGGAATCACCTGGGCCTGGTGAATCTGGTCCCCATCTGGGCCTCACCCAGTCCTGTTAACTTTCTTCCCCACCTGGACCTGATTGCTGTGGACTCCTTCTTGGCTAACCTGGAACTGCTGACTCTGATGCTAACTGGGCTTCACCCAGATCTGGTGACTCTGGTCCTCACCTGTGGACCATTGTGACCTGGATACTCTGTTCCACACATGAGCCTCACTTGAATATGTTGACACTGGATCCCCTCTGGGCCTCAGCCTGACATGGGGACTCTGGTCCCCATCTGGATGTCACCAGACCAGGTGAATCTGGTACCCCTCTAGGCCTCACCTAGACCTGGTGACTCTGGTCCTCAACTGGGCCTCAACGGGACCTAGTGAACATGCTCCCCACCTGCGCCACATCTGGGCCTGGTGACTCTGGTTCTACCTGGGCATCATCGGGACATGGTTACTCTATTCCCACTTGGAGTGACCTGATCCTGGTAACTCTGGTCCTGACTGGCCTCTTCTGTACCAGGTGAGTCTGGCTCCACCTGGGCCTCACCTGGAACTGGTGACTCTGATCCTAAGCATGGCCTCACCTGACCTGGTGACTGTGGTTCCCATCGGAACCTCACCTGGACCTCATGTCTCTGGTCCAAACTGGGCCTCACCAGGACCTGGTGTCTCTGGTATCCACCTTGGTAGCATCAGGATACGGTTACACTGTTCACTAACAGTGACCCAGCCGGACCTGTTAACTCTGGTCTTGACCTGGTCCACACCTGAACATGGTGACACTGGTTCCCACCAGGGTCTCACCTGGACATGGTGAGTCAGATACCCACCTGGTCCTCACCTGTAACTGGTGATTCTCATTCCCACATGGACATTATGTGGAACTGGTGGCTGCAGTGTTTCTAACTTCTCATGTACCTCGAGCATCTGGTCCGCACCAGGGCCTCACCGGGACCTGGTGTGTGTGGTTGCCACCTGCACCTCACCAGGACCTGGTGATTCTGGTCTGCACCTGAGACTACCCTGGATCTTGTGACTGTGGTCCCCACCTGGGCTTCACCTGGATTTCGGGTCTCCGGTCCCAATCCGGGCCTCACCTGGCCCTGTTGTCCATGGTCTTCAACTGGACAAAATTGAGACCCGGTGACTGTGTTCCACAACTGGACCTCACATGGACCACGTGACTCTGGTCCCCCTCTGGGTCTCACCGTGCCCTAGTGACTGTGAACCCAACTTTGGCCTGACTTGGACGTGCTGACCCTGGTTGCCACCTGGGCCTGACCTCGAACTGTTGACTCAGGTTCTTTCAAAGGCCTCCCCTGCACCTGGTGATCCTGGTCCCCAATTTGGCCTCAACTGGACGTGGTGACTCTTGTCACTACTGGGGACTCACCTAGACAGGCTTACAGTGTTCCACACCTGGGCCTCAGGTAGACCTGTTGACCATAGTCCCCTAGCCGGCCTCACGTGGCATTTTGGCTGTGATCCCCGCCGGGGCCTCACGTGTACCTGTTAACTCTGATCTTCACCTGGGCCTCATCTGGACCTAGTGACTCTGGTCCCCACCTGGGCTTCACCTGGATCTGGAGACTCTCCTCCCCACCTGGACTTCACCTCGATCTGGTGACTCTGTTCCACACCTGGACCTCTCCTGGACCTGGTGACTCTCTTTCCAACATGGACCTCACCTGGATCTGGTGACTCTGGTCTCAGTTTGGCCTCACCTGTACTGGTGTCTCTCATCCCCACTTTGACCTAACTCAGAAATGCTGAATCTTGCCCCACCTAGGCCGCACCCAGAGCTGATGACTCTTGTCCCCAGCTATGCCTCAATTCGACCTGATGAATCTGGTCCTCACGTGGGCCTCACATGGACCTGGGACTCACCTGGATAGAGTGGCTCTGGTTCCCACAAGGGGCACACCTGATACTGGTGATTGTGGTCTTATTCTATGCCTCACCAGGATGTACTGATTCTGTTCCTCATCTGGGCCTGCATGGCCCTAGTGACTCTGGTCCTCACCGAGGCATCATTGGGACCTGGATCCTCTATTCCACACCTAGGGCTCACGTTGACCCGGGACCACTGGTTCCATTCTGGGCCTCAAACTAAACTGGTAACTCTGGTTCCCCTCTGGGCCTCACCCTTACCTGGTGACTCTGGTCACCCCTTGGGCTTCACTTGGGCCTGGTGAATCTGGTCCTTAGCTGGTCCACATTTGTATCTGGTGACTGGTCGCCCCCTGGCCTCACCTGGACTTGGTGAATCCTGTTGCCGCCAGCGCCTCACCTGGACCTTGTGACTGTGGTCCCATCTGGAACTCACCTGGATCTGGTGGCTCTGGTTCCCATATGGGGCTCTCCTGGACCTGGTTCCTGTGGTCTCCATCTGGTCTCACCCGGAACACAATGACTCTGATCCATATTTGGGCCTCTCCTGGACCTGTTGCCTCTGGTCCTTACCTGGGCAACATTGCGACATGGATACTCTCTTATATACCTGGGCCTCACCTGGACGTGGTGACTGTGGTCCCACCTGGGCCTCACCTGGATGAGGTGACTGGTTCCCACAGGGACCTCACCTGGACCTGGTGACTCAGGTCCTCATATGGGCATCATGGGACCTGGGTTCTCAGTTACACATCGGGGCCTCACCTGGACCTAGTGATTGTCGTCCCCCTCTGGGCCTCACCAGGACGTGGTGACTCAGGTCCCCACCTGGATATCACCAGAACTAGGTGACTCTGGTCCCCCTCTGGGACTCTCCCGGAGCTGGGGACACTGGTCCTCAACTGGGCCTCAACAGGACCTGGTGAATCTACTCCTCACTAAGGCCTCGTCTGGACCTTGTGACTCTTTTCCCACCTGGCATCTTTGGGACATGGTTACTCTGTTCCCCACCTGGGCCTCACATGGACATGATAACTTTGCTCCACACTTTGGCCTCAACTGGTCCTGATGAATCTGGTCCCCCGACCTAGGCCTCAATCTGGACCTGGTGACTGTGGTCCCCACCTGTGTCTCACCTGGACCTGGTGACTCTCGATCCCACATGAACCACACCAGGATCTGATGACTGTGTTGTTCTTGTAGAATCACTTTTAACTGGTGAATCCAGTCCCCACTAGGTCGTCACGTGGTTCGGGTGACTTGGCCTGAAGGTTGGCCTCACATGGACCTGGTTAGTGGGGATGCCACTTGGGCCTCACCCATACCTGGTGACTTAGGTCTCCACGTGGTCCTCTTGGACCTGGTGAATCTGGTCCTTACCTGGTCCTCTCCCAGACCCGGGGACTCTGGTCACCACCTGGGCCTCACCTGGACCTGTTGAATCTGCTCCCCATATGGGCCTCACCCAGTCCTGGTGACTGTGTTCCCCACCTGGACCTGATTGCTGTGGACGCTTTCATGGCCTCACCTGGACCTGGTGACTCTGATCCTATCTGCGTGTCACCCAGACCTGGTGACTCTGGTCCTCACCTGGGCATCCTTGGTACCTGGTGACTCTGTTCCACACCTGAGCCTCACCTGGACATGAGGCTCTGGCCTCTGGAACCACTCTGGGCCAAAACCTGACCTGGTGACTCTGGTCTCCATCTGGATGTCACATGGACCAGGTGATTCCGGTACCCCTCTAGGCCTCAACCAGTTCTGGTGACTCTGGTCCTCAACTGGGCCTCACCTGGACCTAGTGAATATGCTCCAGCTGGGTCTCATTTGGACCTGATGACTCTTGTCCCTTCCTGGGCATCATCGGGACATGGCTCCACTGCATGACCTGCAGGTTAGCCTCACCTGGACCTCGTAACTCTGGTCCCTATCTGGGCATCATCGGGACATTGTTCCACTGCATGGCCTGCAGGTTGGCCTCACCTGGACCTGGTAACTCTAGTCCCTACCTGGGCATCATCGGGACATGGTTCCTCTGCATGGCCTCCAGTTTGCCCTCACCTGGACCTGGTGAGTGGGGTTGACACCTGGGCCTCACCCATGCCTGGTGACACAGGTCCCCACGTGGGTCTCACTTGGACATAGTGAATCTGGTCCTTACCTGGACCTCACCCGGAACTGGTAACTCTGGTCACCACCTGGGAATCACCTGGACCTGGTGAATCTGGTCCCCATCTGGGCCTCACCCAGTCCTGGTGACTTTGTTTCCCACCTGGACCTGATTGCTGTGGACACCTTCTTGGACTCACCTGGAACTGGTGACTCGGATCCTAAATGGGTCTCACCCAGATCTGGTGACTCTGGTCCTCCCCCGTGGACCATTATGATCTGGATGCTTTGTTACACACCTGAGCCTCACCTGGACATGATGACTCTGGATCCCCTCTGGGCCTCAGCCTGACATGGTGACTCTGGTCCCCATCTGGATGTCACCTAGACCAGGTGAATCTGGTACCCCTCTAGGCCTCAACTTGAACTGGTGACTCTGGGCCTCAACTGGGCCTCACCGGGACCTAGGGAACATGCTCCCCACCTGCGCCTCATCTGGACCTGTTGACTCTGGTTCTACCTGGGCATCATCGGGATATGGTTACACTATTCCCCTCTGGGACTGACCTGATCCTGGTAACTCTGGTCCTGACTTTGGCCTCTTCTCTACCTGGTGAATCTGGCTCCACCTGGGTCTCACCTGTAACTGGTGACTCTGATCCTAAGCATGGCCTCACCTGACCTGGTGACTGTGGTTCCCATCGGGACCTCACCTGCTCCTCATGTCTCTTGTCTCACCTGGGCCTCACCAAGACTTGGTGTCTCTCGTACCCACTTGGGTAGCATCAGGATATGGTTACACTGTTCACTAACAGTGACACAGTCGGACCTATTATCTCTGGTCTTCACCTCGCCACACCTGGACATGGTGACACTGGTTCCCACCTTGGTCTCACCTGGACATGGTGAGTCGGATCCCCACAGGGTCCTCACCTCTAACTGGTGATTCTCATTCCCACATGGACATCATGTGGACCTGGTGGCTGCAGTGTTTCTAGCTTCTCATGTACCTCGTGACTCTGGTCCCCACCAGGGCCTCACCGGGACCTGGTGAGTGTGGTTGCCACCTGCACCTCACCTGGACCTGGTGATTCTGGTCTGCACCTGAGACTACCCTGGATCTGGTGACTATGGTCCCAACCTGGGATTCACCTGGATTTGGGCACTCCGATTCCCATCTGGGCCTCACCTGGCCCTGTTGACCATGGTCCTCAACTGGGCAAAATAGGGACCCGGTGACTGTTTCCACACCTGGACATCACCTGGACTAGGTGACTCTGGTCCCCCTCTGGGTCTCACCGTGCTCTAGTGACTGTGAACCCCACTTTGGCCTGACTTGGTCCTGCTGACCCTGGTTGCCACCTGCGCCTGACCTCGAACTGTTGACTCTGGTTCTTTCAAGGGCCTCCCCTGTACCTGGTGATCCTGGTTCCCACCTGGGCCTCACCTGGACCTGGTGACTCTTGTCACCACCGGGGTCTCTCCTGGACCTGGTGACTCTCGTTCCCACATGAACCACACCTGGACCTGGTGACTGTGGTGTTCTTGTAGACTCACATTTACATGGTGACTCTGGTCCCCGCTAGGGCATCACGTGGATCTGGTGACTTTGGCCTGCAGGTTTGCCTCACCTGGACCTGGTGAGTGGGGTTGCCACCTGGGCCTCACCCATAATTGGTGACTCAGGTCCCCACGTGGTCCTCTTCTACCTGGTGAATTGGTCTTTACCTGGTCCTCCTCTACACCCGGGGACTCTGGTCACCACCTGGGTTTCACCTGGACCTGGTGAATCTGGTCCCCATCTGGGCCTCACGCAGTCCTGGTGACTTTGTTCCCCACCTGGACCTGATTGCTGTGGACTCCTCCTTGGCCTCACCTGGAACTGGTGACTCTGATCCTATCTGCGAGTCACCCAGACCTGGTGAATCTGGTCCTCATCTGGGCCTCATTGGTACCTGGTGACTCTGTTCCACACCTGAGCCTCAAGTGGACATGATGACTCTGGAACATCTCTGGGCCTCACCCTGACCTGGTGACTCTGGTCCCCATCTGGATGTCACCTAGACCAGGTGAATCTGGTACCCCTCTAGGCCTCAAGTAGACCTGGTGACTCTGGTCCTCAACTTGGCCTAACCGGGACCTAGTGAATATGCTCCCCACCTGCACCTCATCTGGACCTGGTGACTCTGGTTCTACCTGGGCATCATCGGGACATGCTTACTCTATTCCACACTGGGACTGACCTGATCCTGGTAACTCTGGTCCTGACTTTGGCCTCTTCTGTACAAGGTGACTCTGGCTCCACCTGGGCCTCACCTGTAACTGGTGAATCCTCTTGCCACCTGCGCCTCACCTGGACTTTTAGACTGTGTTCCCACCTGGACCTCACCTGGATCTGGTGGCTCTGGTTCCCATATGGGGCTCTCCTGGACCTGGTTCCTGTCGTCTCCATCTGGCCTCACCTGGAACACAATGACTCTGCTCCATATTTGGGCCTCTGCTGGACCTGGTGACTCTGGTCCTTACCTGGGCATCATTGGGACCTGGATACTCTCTTACATACCTGGGCCTCACCTGGACCTGGTGACTGTGGTCCCACATGGGCCTCACCTGGACGACGTCACTGGTTCCCACATGGACTTCACCTGGACCTGGTGACTCAGGTCCTCATATGGGCATCATGGGACCTGGTTTCTCAGGTCCACATCGGGGCCTCACCTGGACCTAGTGATTCTCGTCCCCCTCTGGGCCTCACCCGGACGTGGTGACTCTGGACCCCACCTGGATATCACCAGAACCGGGTGACTCATGTCCCCCTCTGGGATCACCCGGAGCTGGGGACACTGGTACTCAGCTGGGCCTCAACAGGACCTGGTAAATCTACTCCTCACTTAGGCCTCGTCTGGACCTTGTGACTCTTTTCCCACCTGGCATCAATGGGACATTGTTACTCTGTTCCCCGCCTGGGCCTCACCTGGACATGATAACTTTGCTCCACACTTTGGCCTCAACTGGTCCTGATGACTCTGGTCCCCCCACCTAGGCCTCAATCTGGACCTGGTGACTATGGTCCCCACCTGGGTCTCACCCTGACCTGGAGACTCTCGTTCCCAGATGAACCACACCTGGACATGGTGAGTGTGGTGTTCTTGTAGACTCACATTTACCTGGTGACTCTGGTCCCCATCTGGATGTACCTGGACCAGGTGATTCTTGTTCCCCTCTAGGTCTCAACCAGATCTGGTGACTCTGGTCCTCAACAGGGCCTCACCTGGACCTAGTGAATATGCTTCATCTGGGCCTCATTTGGACCTGGTGACTCTGGTCCCTACCTGGACATCATCGGCACATGGTTCCACTGCATGGCCTGCAGGTTGGCCTGACATGGACCTGGTAACTCTGGTCCCTACCTGGGCATCATCGGAACACGGTTTCTCTGCATTGCCTGCAGATTGGCCTCACCTGGACCTGGTGCGTGGGGTTGGCACCTGGGTCTCACACATACCTGGTGACACAGGTCCCCACGTGGGCCTCACTTGGACATGGTGAATCTGGTCCTTACTGGTTCTCTCCGAGACCCGGGATCGCTGGTCCCAACTGGGCCTCACCTGGACCTGGTGAATCTGGTCCCCATCTGGGCCTCACCCAATCCTGGTTACTTTGTCCCCACCTGGACCTGATTGCTGTGGACTCTTTCTTGGCCTCAGCTGGAACTGGTGACTCTGATCCTATCTGCGCGTCTACCAGACCTGGTGACTCTGGTCCTCACCTGGGCATGATTGATACCTGGTGACTCTGTTTCACACCTGAGCCTCACCTGGACATGATGACTCTGGAACCTCTCTGGGCCTCACCCTGACCTGGTGACTCTGGTCCCCATTTGGATGTCACTTTGACCAGGTGAATCTGGTAACCCTCTAGTCCTCAACCAGATCTGGTGTCTCTGGTCCTCAACTGGGCCTCACCTGGATCTAGTGAATATGCTCCATCTGGGCCTCATTTGGACCTGGTGACTCTGGTCCCTACCTGGGCATCATCGGGACATGTTTCCACTGCATGGCCTGCAGGTTGGCCTCACATGGGCCTGGTGAGTGTGGTTGCCACCTGCACCTCACGTGGACCTGTTGATTCTGGTCTGCACCTGAGATTACCCTGGATAAGGTGACTGTGGTCCCCATCTGGGCTTCACCTGGATTTGGGGACTCCGGTCCCCATCTGGGCCTCACCTGGCCCTGATGACCATGGTCCTCAACTGGGCAACTTGGGACCCGGTGACTATGTTCCATAACTGGACCTCACCTGGACCAGGTGACTCTGGTCCCCCTCTGGGTCTCACCTTGCCCTAGTGACTGTGAACCCCACGTTGGCCTGACTTTGACCTGCTGACCCTGGTTGCCACCTGCGCCTGACCTCGAACTGTTGACTCTGGTTTTTCAAGGGCCTCCCCTGTACCTGGTGATCCTTGTCCCCACCTGGGTCTCATCAGGACATGGTGACACTTGTCAAGACCGGGGACTCACCTGGACCTGCTTACTGTGTTCCACACCTGGGCCTCAAGTAGACCTGTTATCCATGGTCCCCAAGGCAGCCTCACATTGACCTGTTGCCTCTGATCCCCACCGGGCCCTCACGTGTACCTCTTAACTCTGGTCCCCACCTGTGACTCATCTGGACCTGGTGACTCTGGTTCTACCTGGGCATCATAGGGACGTGGTTACTCTATTCCTCAGTGGGACAGACTTGATCGTGGTAACTCTGGTCCCGACTTTGGCCTCTTCTGTACCAGGTGACTCTGGCTCCACCTGGGCCTCACCTGTAAGTGGTGACTCTGATCCTAAGCATGGCCTCACCTGACCTGGTGACTGTGGTTTCCATCGGGACCTCATCTGGACCTCATGTCTCTGGTCCCACCTGGGCCTCACCAGGACCTTGTATCTGGTACCCACTTGAGTAGCATCAGGATATGGTTACACTGTTCACTAAAGTGACCCAGCCATACCTATTAACCCTGGTTTTCACCTGGTCCACACCTGGACATGGTGACACTGGTTCCCACCTGGGTCTCACCTAGACATGGTGAGTCAGATCCCCAGCCTGTTCCTCACCCTGTAATTGGTGATTCTCGTTCCCACATGGACCGGATTGCTGTGGACACTGTTCCTCACCTGGGCCTCATCTGGACCTAGTGACTCTGGTCCCAACCTGGACTTCACCTGGATTTGGTGACTCTGGTCCCCACCTGGACCTCCCCTGGATCTGGTGACTCTAGTCCTCAGTTTGGCCTCACCTGGACCTGGTGTCTCTCGTCCCCACTTTGACCTAACTCAGAACTGCTGAATCTTGCCCCACCTGGGACTCACCCAGACCTGGTGACTCTTGTCCCCAACTATGCCTCAATTCGACCTGATGAATCTGGTCCTCACGTGGGCCTCACATGGACCTTGGACTCAGCTGGATAGAGTGGCTCTGGTTTCCACAAGGGGCTCACCTGATACTGTTGACTGTGGTCTTATTCTATGCCTCACCAGGACCTAGTGATTCTGTACCCCATCTGGGCCTGCATGGCCCTAGTGACTCTGGTCCTCACCCAGGCATCATTGGGACTTGGATACTCTATTCTAATTCTGGGCCTCACTTTGACCAGGGACCTCTGGTCCCATTCTGGGCCTCAAACTAAACTGGTTACTCTGGTTCCCCCTCTGGGCCTCACCCTTACCTGGTGACTCTGGTCTCCCCTTTGGCTTCACTTCGACCTGGTGAATCTGGTCCTTAGCTGGTCCTCACCTGGATCTGGTGACTGGTCACCACCTGGGCCTCACCTGGACTTGGTGAATCCTGTTGCCACCTGCGCCTCACCTGGACCTTGTGACAGTGGTCCCAACTGGAGTTCACCTGGATCTGGTGGCTCTGGTTCCCATATGGGGCTCTCATGGACCTGGTTACTGTGGTCTCCATCTGGCCTCACCTGGAACACTAAGACTCTGATCCATATTTGGTCCTCTCCTGGACCGGTTGACTCTTGTCCTTACCTGGGCATCATTGGGACCTGGATACTCTCTTATATACCTGGGCCTCACCAGGACCTGGTGACTGTGGTCCCACCTGGGACTCACCTGGACGAGGTGACTGGTTCCCACATGGACCTCACCTGGACCTGGTGACTCAGGTCCTCATATGGGCATCATGGGACCGGGTTTCTCAGTTCCACATTGGGGCTTCACCTGGACCTAGTGATTCTCGTCCCCCTCTGGGCCTCACCCTGACTGGTGACTCTGGACCCCACCTAGATCTGGTGACTCTGGCCTGCAGTTTGGCCTCACATGGACCTGGTAACTCTGGTCCCTAGATGGGCATCATCGGGACATGGTTCCACTGCAAGGCCTGCAAGATGGCCTCACTTGGACCTGGTGACTGTGGTTGGCACTTGGGCCTCACCCATGCCTGGTGATACAGGTTCCCACGTGGTCCTCAGTTGGACCTGGTGAATCTGGTCCTTACCTGGTCCTCACCCGGAACTGGTAACTCCGGTCATCACCTGGGAATCACCTTGACCTTGTGTTTTCTGGTCCCCATCTGAGCCTTCCCAGTCCTGGCGACTTTGTTCCCCACCTGGACCTGATTATTTTGACTCCTTGCTTGGCCTCACCTGCATCTGGTGACTGTGGTCCCACCTAGGACGCACCTAGACGAGGTGACTGGTTCCCACAGGGACCTCACTTGGACCTGGTGACTCAGGTCATCACATGGGCTTCATGGACCTAGTTCAGTTCCATATCGGGGCTTCAACTGGACCTAGTGATTCTCCTCCCACTCTGGGCCTCACCCTGACGTGGTGACTCTGGTCCCCATCTGGATGTCACCTAGACCTGGTGAATCTGGTACCCCTCTAGGCCTCAACTAGATCTAGTGACTCTGGTCCTCACCTGGGCCTCACAGGACCTAGTGAATATGCTCCCCACCTGCGCCTCATCTGGACCTGGTGACGCGGTTTCTAGCTGGGCATCATCGGGACATGGTTACTCTATTCCCCTCTGGGACTGACCTGATCCTGGTAACTCTGGTACCTGACTTTGGCCTCTTCTCTACCAGGTGACTCTGGCTCCACCTGGGCCTCACCTGTAACTGGTGACTCTGATCCAAAGCATGGCCTCACCTTTCCTGGTGACTGTGGTTCCCATCGGGGACCTCACCTGGTCCTCAAGTCTCTGGTCTCACCTGGGCCTCACCAAGGACTGGTGTCTCTCGTACCCACCTGGGTAGCATCAGGATATGGTTACACTGTTCAGTAATAGTGACCCAGCCGGACCTATTATCTCTGGTCTTCACCTCGACACAACTGGACATGGTGACACTGGCTCCCACCTGGGTCTCACCTGGACATGGGTGAGTCGGATCCCCACAGGTCCTCAACCTGTAACTGGTGATTCTCGTTCCCACATGGACATCATGTGGACCTGGTGGCTGCAATGTTTCTAGCTTCTCATGTACCTCGTGATCTGGTCCCCACCAGTGCCTCACCGGGACCTGGTGAGTGTGGTTGCCACCTGCACCTCACCTGGACCTGGTGATTCTGGTCTGCACCTGAGACTACCCTGGATATTGTGACAGTGGTTCCCACCTGGCGTCACCTGGATTTGGGGACTCCGGTCCCCATCTGGGCCTCACCTGGCCCTGTTGACCATGGTCCTCAACTGGGCAAATTTGGCACCCGGTGACTGTGTTCCACAACTGGACCTCACATAGACCAGGTGACACTGGTCCCCCTCTGGGTCTAACCGTGCCCTAGTGACTGTGAACCCCACTTTGGCCTGAATTGGACCTGCTGTTCCTGGTTGACACCTGCGCCTGACCACGAACTGTTGACTGCTTTATTCAAGGGCCTCCCATGTACCTGGTGATCCTGTTCCCACCTGGGCCTCACCTGGATGTGGTGACTCTTTTCACCACCGGGGACTCACCTGGACCTGCTTACTGTGTTCCACACTGGGCCTCCGTAGACCTGTTGACCATGGTCCCCAAGCCGGCCTCACATGGACCTGTTGCCTCTGATCTCCACCGAGGCCTCACGTGTACCTGGTAACTCTGGTCCTAACCTGGGCCTCATCTGGAACTGGTGACTGTGGTCCCCACCTGTGTATCACCTGGATCAGGTGACTCTGGTCCCACCTGGACTTCACCTGGATCTGGTGACTCTGGTCCCCACCTGGACCTCTCCTGGACCTGGTGACTCTCTTTCCAACATGGACCTCACCTGGATCTGGTGACTCTGGTACTCATTTTGGCCTCACCTGGACCTGGTGTCTCTCGTCCCCACTTTGACCTAACTCAGAACTGCTGAATCTTGCCCCACCTAGGCCGCACCCAACCTGTTGACTCTTGTCCCCAGCTATGCCTCAATTCGACCTGATGGATCTGGTCCTCACGTGGGCCTCACATGGACATGGGACTCAGCTGGATAGAGTGGCTCTGGTTCCCACAAGGTGCTCACTAGAACTGGTGAATGTAGTCCCACCTGGCCTCACCGGGACGAGGTGATTGGTTCCCACGGACTCATCTGGAC
>NW_023330591.1:0-114199 GCF_011100685.1 Canis lupus familiaris
AGCCAACCCCAAAATATGTGGCATTGACTTAACAGCTGCATGGCAAAAAGTGAGAAAACTAATACTGGAGACTTTAAAAACAGTAATCCATGTTTGTAACAGAAAAGATGTACTTAATCATCTGCAACAAGGAAGAAAAAAGAAAACAAACAAAAAACAAAAAAAACCCACATGTATTTGCTGGGTCAAAGTTCCAGGGGAGAAACTAGAAACAGGGACTCAGAATATGAACCCTTGCTAGGTTGTGCGAGCTTCTGTGGGCTGGATTAAAACCCATGTGGGAAGAGACGGGTTTATACCTAAACGAACTGGCCAGCTGGCGGGCACAGATGAAGGGATGAAGGGCTTTCTAAGCTGAAGCCACCGATTCTAACTCCAAACAATGGAAGATCCAGAGTTTCAGTAAAATATCTCTATTGGACAGTGTGAGAGAAAGGGAGAGAGAGAGAGAAGAGAGAGAGGGAGGGAGGAAGGGAGCAGGGAGAGTGCTCAAATTTGAGAACTGAATTGAGGTGGGGCACATGGGAGCAAAGCAGCAGAAAATAAAGCAGATTTGATACATATGATTGGGGAAAACTGCCTGCCATTAGTGACAAATGCAATGTCTAGCGAACTTGAACTTGTGAAGGGATCTTGTTAGCAAAGAAACCATGAGGTTGAACTAAACGCACCACTGACTTTTGGAATCACAGACCATTAGTCTTCCATAAGCAGTAGTCTTTAGAGGGAGTATGATACCAAGGATGGAGGGCCCAGAATACCCGTTCACAGAAGCTGTGACCAAAGAGCACAACGAGAAAGAAGAGTTTCTTGACATGTAGAGCCAGGGGTCATGACAAACAATGGGCAAGATAGTTCCTCCAGGAGAAAAGAGCCAGGGCCTCATAAATGCTGGTGTTAATTTTATTGTGACAGCCCAACAAATGGGCCCTTGTTAGAAACATGAGTCTTAATTGTCGTCAAATTTTTAAAAATTTTTCCAAATTAAAGAATTTGACTTGATTCCCTTATATTTGAGAAGAAGGGTGACTTCCAAAATGACTCAAAGGCCACACGTTATTATTTTTATCATCTATACTCCAACAGATGCTATATTGTCTATTACAAAGTATATCCTTTCCCTCTTCTCTACTAATCTGAACATGTAGATAAATGCACCCAGGCACGTGCACATACATATCCATGTATAATTCTCTAAGAGTATAGCTACTTATATCAATGTTGAGAATTATAACTGGTATGTATACGGACGCACATTGCTTTCCTTTGTATAAGGACATATTTTGTCTACTACCCGTAGGCATGCTAAGTACAAAGAGAAAATTCATTTTTGAATAAAGAAGACTTCTGGAAACAAGATAGGTGATTACACAGGGAAGAGGTGGGGATTTCTCAGTGACGTGGAAATGCACAAACATTTATATACTTATTATATACTGGATACTCTGTTTTGTGTTAAAAAATTTATTCACAGTAACTACATGAGAATATTATTGTCCACATTTAAATGAGGAAATATGACAAAAATGAATTTTTTCTTCACTTTGCACAACCGATAAGTAATAGACTGAGATATATTTTATAAGTAAAAGAGGTACTGGATTGACTCAATGTAGGGATGACTTAACAAAAGGACCTTCAGGAAAATCAGGTTACTCAAAAAGGACACAGAAGTTATTCAGGGATCATTTTACAAGAAGAGTCAAAACTAGTAGGGTGGGGGGGCAGACGGGACTCCAGCTCCCTCTCTGCTGGTTTTCTGCTAGGCCCCATTTACTCATGTTCCACATTTTGCCTCTGAATAAGCCAAAGACCCCACTTCCAGGGAAAGCAAGAAAGTTAATCATTCTCTGAATTTTGCCCTAGGCCCCAAACACCTGAAACACCTAACAAGAGCCAGATCCCAAACACGTTCCAGGACTTAGCTTCAAACCAACCTGGGCTGATACTGGCATCAATGCTTTGATTATTTATGGAGTAGCACCTATTGTTCACTTCACATCTGCCTTGATTGGAACCTACCCTGAATTCCTGGAGGAATGTGTACCCTCGAACCTTTCCTAAATAACCCCTTAGCTCTACATGACATCAAGATTCACTCTCCTTTCCAAGTCCAGACACTCTGTCTGCTATACCTGTCGTTTACACTACACGATAACCTCTTTTCAGTTTCTCTGGCTCATGTTTGAGTCCTCCCCTACACGCAGCCAAAGACCCGCTTGGCTAGTCCTGTGGGACCTGCTCCTGGGTTCTGACTGGGTCTGCTTGCTTCAAACTATTATTATATAATAATATTACCAACTTTTATTTTAGCATGGAATTTAGATCAAATACTGCATATCAGCTACAAACACATTGATTTTTGAAATAAATTTACCTTTCTAATCATCATAGAAGTCTGATTTAGTATACAATATTTTACTTTTTGGGAAAGTTATGGATTTATACAGCTGATTGGAGTAGCCCTTAAAACCTTGTAATTAGGGATCCCTGGGTGGCACAGTGGTTTGGCGCTGCCTTTGGCCCAGGGCGCGATCCTGGAGACCCGGGATCAAATCCCACGTCGGGCTCCCGGTGCCTGGAGCCTGCTTCTCCCTCTGCCTGTGTCTCTGCCTCTCTCTCTTTGTGACTATCATAAATAAATAAATTAAAAAAAAAACCTTGTAATTACAAATCTAAAATCTGAACATTAGACAAATTATTGAAGGAATCTTTGATCGATAATGACTGATTTTGTGAATGATTATGCAATTCATTAGTCTAAATTCTTTTAAACATTGCTTGCTAAAACATTATCTCTAGGTAAATTATTGATGTATTCCTTTAGTGAAATATTATATGCAATTTAAACACCAACTATTTTAGCAGAAATTATTTTTTTAATTGGCTCAACTGCTGATTGTAATCAACAATTAATTTTTCCAAAAAAAAAAAACAATTAATTTTTCCCTTTAAGAATCTGAAGTCTAGGGATCCCTGGGTGGCGCAGCGTTTGGCGCCTGCCTTTGGCTCAGGGCGTGATCCTGGAGACCCGGGATCGGGTCCCACGTCGGGCTCCTGGTGCATGGAGCCTGCTTCTCCCTCTGCCTGTGTCTCTGCCTCTCTCTCTCTCTCTGTGACTATCATAAATAAATAAAAATTAAAAAAAAAAAAAAGAATCTGAAGTCTGATATCCCAGACACATACATTAGGCAAATAGAACTTTAAAAAAAAAAGACTATATGATGATTCTAAGACATGGGGAAGCAATATAATACAAAACTATAAAAGGATGAACATTTAGATGGATTATAAATGCAACCATTTCATGAATACTTTAAAATATTGTAGAAAAGAAAAAAATCAAAGCATTTTTTTCAAAATATTTTAATGACAAACAATATTTCTGACAGTGTAAAGGAAAATCTAGTTGTCTATATCTGCCCTGCCATATGCATATAATAACCCTGGAAACCAGTGAGTGACAGTGACAAATGTTAATGACTCACAGGTCTATGCATTTTTGGGCTTCTCTACTAAACTATATGCTGTAATTTGCGGAGAGGACCTCTGCTAGATTTAGCTGTGATTAGCCACAGATTAAGTGTGGGATTAAAGTCTCCTCATTCTAGGACACAACCTGAAGGAGCTCCTCTCCTCTGGGACATGGGGTTTCAGGGAAGAGGAAGGATTCAGAGGAGTAAACAGAAACATACAGTGCCTCTTCCTGTTTCTGCTCAGAACAAGCAGAAACCACTCCAGCTCAGGGAACTCCTGTGCCCTTGTTCCAGGGCTCATTTGGAACAGTTCTACCCCAAAGTTATGTCAGGTGACAGTTTTACCAAATTTCATCCCACTATTTTACATGGGCTGAATATGCATCTGCAATAACAGCCGAATGCCTGAACCATGAGTCTCTAATGCAAATACCACGCTGTTGAGGTTTTGTCCTGGCAACATTCTACATCTGGTGCCACTCTTGGCATCAGTCTGGTTCTGTCGTGATCATACACAATATTCCGCTGGCAACTTCGATGTTCATAATGCCTTGCATTTATGTCTTGCTTCAGCGTCTGAGAGTCTATTATGACTCTTGAGCACTCTACTGGGTTTATCGTTGCTGGACCTGGATGTAGGATGCAAGCTGGATGAGACACTCCTCTGTGTGTTTCCTCACTTTGGGATCCAGGATGAAGGGGCCTATCTTACATGGGATGTGTTCCCAGAGTGGTGAGTGGAAACACACATCTCTAAAAACCTCTGCTCGGTAATGGTAAATCTGTTCTATTTGCATTCCAGTGGCAAAAAAAAGAAGAAGAAAGAAGGAAAGAAAGAAGAAGGAAAGGAAAGGAAAGGAAAGGAAAGGAAAGGAAAGGAAAGGAAAGGAAAGGAAAGGAAAGAAAGGAAGGAAGGAAAGAAAGAAAGAAAGAAGAAGAAGAAGAAGAAAGAAGAAAGAAAGAAAGAAAGGAAAGAAAGAAAGAAGAAGAAAGAAAGAGAAAAAAGAGAGAAAAAGAAAAAGAAAAAGAAAAGAAGAAAAAGAAAAAAAAAAGAAAAGAAAAAGAAAAAGAAAAGAAAAAAGAAAAGAAAAAGAAAAGGAAAAGGAAAAAAAATACCTGGTCAAGGCAAAGTTCACTGGAAAAGTAGAATTTTTTTTCTCCATATTAAACCATGGCAAGAGTGAGGAAAAGAGAAGTATCATGAATAAATAATACAAAATAGATAAATATCCCTGCATTTTTTATGTGCGTTAGATCTACTTTATTTCATAAATAAGTATTCTTGAGAAATTATTTCACGAAGCTAGATGACACCATTATCAAGCTGGCTCATGTAAGCCTCTCTATTTTGTAAAATTAATGCTATAGTAGTGTATACAAATCATCAATTTTAAATCTATAGCTTTCAATCTCTACACAATAGAACAATGCAAAGAAGACTGATGTTTCTGAAACAGAAGGCTGAGACAATTATTAAATAATTATAATTATAGTGATAAGTATTCAAAGTGTGAATGTTTCTAAACATGTTGTGCATCTGGCTAATCAATGTCTCCACCTATATGTTAAGATGTGTTGGAAGATGAAATTATTGATATTTTCTGCTCTCAAAGGCATGGCAGTAGCAGAGGATTTGAAGATTATTTGTTTGTTATGTGACTAATATTATGCATACGGTCATCGAAAAAAAAAGCTGTCCTTACCTACTTGCGAGGTGTCATGGATTTCATCACCAAGGAAGGATGTGTGCAATGATGGCAATTGCTATTTTTAAGCTTTGACAAAAATCTAGAATGTTATGAATCAGAACGATTCTGTAACGACTTTGAAATAAATCTGTGCACAAGTAGTTAGACATGCCTACAGGAGACATTTTGCCACTAAACTTCTTTGAATGTGAAAAGTCACTAATTGTTTTGCATTGATATTTTATTAAAACATGGCATAAACTAGATTTAATTTATACATTAAAAACTAGAATCCTTGTTCATAAGACTGGTAGACACCATTTCTTAGGCACACACAATGGGAATGAATATTACAGATACCGCCTTTTAAACTCAGACCAATCTCAAGAATTCTAAAATCACACAAAATGTTTTTATACCTGTAATAGGTATACCTATTACACCGAAAGCCTTAACTGTTTGCTTAGGGAGTAGTGAGCGGTCCTCCAAAACCTGTCTTTCCTTCCTTCTGGGAACATGGGAACAACATATTTCTCTCTCTTCCCTCCCAGGGAGGAGTGTCTACCTAAGCAAATTACCTATGGAGTGTGAGCAGAAGTGATGTTTTCCACTTCCATGTTGAGTCCTCAGGATTGTGGCCTTATCCTCTCCACTGACAGAGCTGCTAGGGACCAAGCTGATTCAGCTTTGAGACAATGGAAATGCTGTATGGGATGTGGTTTCATGACGCTGGAGATATCCAAGCTGCCAAGTGTCCATGTAGAACAAAATTGTTTTGTGAATGTTGACAATTAATTTAGAACTATTACATAAAAGTGAAATAAACTTGCCTATTTTTTTTCCAAACACTGTGATTATGAGGCTTATAAAACACCAAAAACTCATTATGGTCATCTGATTTAGCAATAAGGTGTAGCAATTTTAATGCGACCTTCTTACATGGCACATACAAAGAGAGGTGCTAAGATACAACCTTCTCATAATCTCTCTTCTTTTTCACTTTCTTTTCACATAGGTTAGCGAGTAGTATGTTTTTGGTAACAAAAAGGATGGATCTCATTTTATGTGATTTTGCTAAATCACACAAGATCAATATGCCAGGGGCAGCCCTGGTGGCGCAGCAGTTTGGCGCCGCCTGCAGCCCAGGGTGTGATCCTGGAGGCCCCGGATCGAGTACCACGTCGGGCTCCCTGCATGGAGCCTGCTTCTCCCTCTGCCTCTCTCTCTCTTTCTGAATAAATAAATAAATCTTAAAAAAAAAAAGATCAATATGCCAAACATCAAAAAGTACTATTGCTAAGTAATATAGCAATAAAAACATATCAGTTTTGATGTTTCTCATTTAATGGTAAAATTAGTTATCACAAATTTCTTTTCAACTTCATGTTTAAAGGTCGTCTTTTCAAAAAGAGATGTTTCACAGATGGAATGTATTTGAAAAATTCACTAGAAAACAAATACTCTTCAAAATGACACTTGGAAGGATTATACACAAAGCCTAAAGATTCTTATTGATAATACACAAAAAAAGGTCACTCTTCCGTGTTTTAACTGCTTATCTTGAAATGTAGGGCACTTGGGTGGCTCAGTCTGTTGAACGTCTTCCAGTCGCGTCATAATCCCAGGGTTCTGAGATCGAGTTCCACGTCAAGCTCCCTCTTTCTCAGGGCACCTGCTTCTACTTCTCCCCCTGCCTGCCCCCTGCTTGTGCTCATTCCTCTCTCTATCCAATAAATGAATAAATTAAAAAAAGAACTGTAATTTTGAAGTTCCAGGAAAAATAACTGTTAAACATGAAATAAGATTATCTATGCTTTACTTAAGATGAGTTCTTTTCTACAACTTAAACCTAGAAAGGTACTTAGGAGTGGCAGGGATGTAGGCACTGGCATAAAGCATAAGGATGAATACACACTCCTGGACAAAACCTGCCTGAAATCTATTAGTACTTTGTAAGTATTGACTGAGTTGTTTTGATGCATAATTTTAATGACTCCTGAATTTGTTTTTTTTTCCCCTTGATTCAGACAAATAACAAAATAAAAAAGTTTAATCATTACACACTTGCTCGTTAATGACTTTTAAGTGTCCATAGTTTGGGTTCTCCAAAGTGTAGTCCTGAGAAACCCAAGTAGAGAGAGAGGAGAGTGGGACAGAGAAGAGCCCACAGTGAATGTATTCATGAGGAAGTTGCTCCTAAGAGCAAGGACGGCACCATCCTGCCTGGCCGTAGGGCCCTCTGAGCAGCACTGTGAAACTCACCCCAGGACTCTCTTACCTACTGGAAGCAGGCCAACTCTCGCACTCTCCTGTTAACTCTCATCCTGCCCCAGGGGGAGCATTGCTCACAAGGGCGATAAGCTACAGAATTGCATCTGATGGTGGAGAGCAAGCTCCCTTAGTGGTGGAGAAAGCTCTCAGGCAGAGAAGGGAGACAGACCAGGGCTTCTGATTAAGAAATGCTGCAAACTGTCTCTAGCTACCAGTGGCCTCAGATGGCCCAAGGCAGACATGCTGGCTCATCGATAGCATCTGCCCTCTCGACTTTGTAACTATTATATTGTGTCTGTTTATTCATCCAATATTCATGGAGCACCTTTCATTGGGAAAGAGTTCTAACTGCTTAGGAAATAATGATCAACAAAACAAAATCCTCATTCTTGTGGATGGTATTTTAATGGGGGAAGAGGGACCATAAAAAAAAAAAAAGCAAATGAGTATATAATTGGGTGGTATTGATAGAATGGTTAAGATTTATTTTTTTATGTAAAAGAAGTTCCTGGGTGGTTCAGCAGTTGAGCGTCTGCCTTCAGCTCAGGGTGTGACCCTGATCAAGTCCCATGTCAGGCTCCCTGCATGGAGCCTGCTTCTCCCTCTGCCAGTGTCTCTGTCTCTCTCTGTCTCTCATGAATAAATAGATAAAGCCTTAAAAAAAAAAGTGTAAACGGACCTTATGGCCATTCACAAATATCTAATTATTTCAATAATTTTACTTAGATCATATCTACAAAGGTGATGTATATTGGTGCGTTTAATGTAACAATAAAGCCAGTACATGTGATCCATTCATTATATCTTAATCTGGTTGCATGTTTAGATTCGGTCATATTTTCTTTCATGTAACCTGGTTTTATTATATACACAGTTCCTACCATACTGTGTCAGATACTGAAAAGGCCATGGAATAAGCAAACAAAAGAAACAATTCTTGCCTTCTAATAGTTATAACAGCTCAAAATATTTTACTTAGGGATAGCCAGCACAGAAATAAAGCTTATTTTGTATTGAGGGATACTTGGTAGGACACAGTTAATTTGGGTCTGAGCTGAAGAAATTAACTAGGAGAACCGTTTTTTTCCTCCAGCAATTTTTCATCTTCTGTATCTTTCATCTCCCCCACCCCAACCCTGCTTTCGGCTTTCCCCTTCTTGTCTCCTTCCTTGCCCACCTCCCTCCCTCCCTTGGTCTTTCTGTCGCATAATTGTATTCGATTATAGTCAGGAAAACAAATAAGAAAACCTGGCTATCCCCACCCCCATGTGACGTCCTATCACTTCCAATTTCACTAGCTCTGGTTTTGTTGTCCTTCCCGTCAATATGTCCTGTCGAGGAGAAAGCCCACGATGGGCTTGGAGAGGTCAGGCCTCAGTTCATCATCCACTGGCAATTTGTTTCTCATTTATAATCCTGAAGTAACACTTGGTTGACCCACTGCTGAATATATGGCACTTGTGCCATATTGTTTCCTGGAGAGAAATTATCTTCCTCACCTCTTACCACACAACACTTTAAAATGTTTTGGAAGTCAGGCTAGCTGCTCAAATTCACTCTAACACAGATGACATGGAGAGAGAGGAACAAAGAGAAGGGCCAGGGCCAGCGACCTGCTCGCATGCACATGTGTACACAGAACAGGGAATACGGGGTCGCTAAATTTGAATGTGAATTCTTGTCTGCCCAGTGCTGAATTGAGTCGAATGCACAGATGGAAGTGAAGTGAAGGACATGAAATATTCCATATGTTGGTATTAAGCACCGAATATGTATCATGTCCTGAGGTGTATAAAAGAATGCCACACATTTTTTAATTTTCTTTTTCAGGGAAAGTTGGAGTCTATTCTTACTTCCTTTGAATCTGGGCTGGCTCAAAACTGCTTTGATCAATAGAGGTCTGTGCTCACACTCTAAAACATGTAGCAACTTCCATCTTAGCCTTTTGGAGCCTGAGTTACCATAAAAGATGTCCAAATGTCCAACTACTTAGCTGGGAAGACCATCTAGGGAGGCCCTAAAATTATATGGAAGAGGGGTTCTGAGCTCAGCCTTCAGTCTTTCCTCCCCTACGTGCCAGACAGAGGAGTGAAGCCATCCTGAACCATCCAGATCCATCTAACCACCAGCCAGATACTACCACTGGGGCATTGCTAGGGCATGAAACAGGAAAACCACCCAGGAGTGTGCCCATATTCATACCTTACAAAACAGTGAGGCATATTCAGGTGGTTGTTGTCTAAAGCAATCAGTAATCTGTTGTTTATGAATAGATAAAGATCATGCCCTGCAAACATGAGAGAACTCTACTGAGTGTGCTGTTTATATGACTACAGCATATTTTTTTCACATTATCAATGACATTTCACATCTAAATATTGTGGTTGTGACTTGGACTGGGTCCAAGTTGAGGAAAGAGAAGAGGATAGCACTGAATGGTTTCTTCCATCAAAAACCTTGATATATTCTCTTTTCTCCTTCCTTTGTTTCATGATTCTAGAAAAAGGAACAGGGCCAGGACAGGAGTACAGATACACAAACAGGACAACCTTAGTGGAATGATTCAAAAGCTAGCCAGCTTGTTGTCAACCCCCGTTAACACTGATCGAAAGGAGAGACACCTCCTCAACGGGGGTTCGAAGCTGTGATTCAGTGAGGGCATTGCTGCTATAACCCTCCAAAGAAGTTACTGGAGAAGTCATGCTCTGTTCAGGCAGCTTGCCTTAAGTCTGAAAACATTTTTTGCGTGTTTCAGCAGCTCCCAGCCCTGTGACACAGTTTCAAGTTGTGCTTCAGTTTTCCTTTGAAGCTTTTTCTTTCCTTTTTTTTCCTACTCCACTGCTTATAAAGGCCCTCTTTCAGCTTTTAAAAAAGATAAAGGGTTGCATGAAAGTCAGTTATTTTCAAAAGAGTAAGATGGAAAAACAATAATAGGAATGGAGAAGTTGGGTGAGACACAGTTTTGTGACCTACTTAAAACAGCTCAAAACATTTGAGATTTCATGATGTCAACTGTTCAAAATGAGTTTAATAAATGAGTTTAATAACTGTCTAAATGTAGTCTTCCAGTCCACATACATAGAGAATTCTTTCTGTGGTTGCATTGCCCTGGGGTAGTCACATCATTATCTGTGGCTTATGCTGGTTTACTACTGACACAGAACTATAGAGAACTTCTCCCCTGAGAAGTGTGACTAAACAGTATTGTAAAAATATCTTCTCTGCTATGACCAAATAATTTGAAAAAATATGGAAAGCTGAGTTGGCTTATTTTGTGTTCATAAAAAATCCAAAGTAAAAGTCAGAATTTAAGAAGTCACCAGACATTTCATTGCCTAGTTTTCACAAAATATTTCAAGTATCTGAGAAAATACAGAATAGTACCCAAATTTTATCTTTACAAGGAAAAGCCAAAGTCAATCTATTGCCAAAATCTTAGATGATTTTCTAGTACCAGTTGCTTTAATGAAATATACAGCAAAAATAAAGAAATTCTACAGTTTGAAATAATGACTTCCAACAAGGGCTGCTGAGTTCCCTATTTCTCATGAAATACTCATGAAAACACAGAAAAAAGATGCAATGTTATAAAACTACTAAAAACTGGGGGTGCCTGGGTGGCTCAGTCCATTAAAGATTGACTCTTGATTTCACTCAGGTCATGATCTCAGGGTGGTAGGATCTAGCTGTGTAGGTCTCCACACCGGCAGGGAGCCTGCTTACGATTCTCTCCCTGTCCCTCTCCCCTGCATGTGCATGCACATGCTCACTCTCTCTCTTCCCTTCTTAAAAACAATTGAAACAAAAACAAATACAAACTACTAAAACCTGAACCTCTGGTCAAGAGTTTCCCAGGTCCCAAAGAAATTGTCACCAACCATAGCAGAGACAGGACCTTAACACAAAAAAATGAAAGGTGTTGAGAATATGATGGCAGATTTCCATCCAATCCCAGAGAAAACAAGTCTTCCCAGACCAGAAAGGAGAAATATATGTTCCATTTTCTTGCCAAAACTTACATCCATACACCTTACAGGAGTAGCCTCTGTTTTTTTAAATTTTGTTTTGTTTTGTTTTTCCAAGAATGTGAACCACATTGGATGCTCTAGTTCTCATTCATTTCCATTTCCATTTCAGGGCTGCACTGGACATCCAGTGACCTGTTAGACCTTAAGATGTGAGGTTCATCACAGGGAGGACAGAGATAGAAAAAGCTGGAGTGTTGGTGTGTAATGGGTTACAGATGCTCATGCACTGTTTCTGAAAAGGAAGGAACTGTTTCAAATATTCCAGTAATAAATTCCTGTCATTAAAAAAAAGGAAAGCCCTTTCATTTCTTTTTCCCCCCTTTCATTTCAGTAGAATACTAGTTGGGGACACATTTTACAATCCAGATTCATTTCTGACTTGAAGAATTAGAAGAGCAGAAATAATTTACCTATTCTGTTTATGTCAAAACTGAGCCAAGTCGGAGCTCTCCCCATTTAATGACTGGGAAACAAAGAACATCTGAACTCTTAATAAAGCCAATGAGAAAAAGTCAACATAACAAGTAAAATAGCAGTGAAGAAAAATATGAAAAATATAATTGAGTTCTCCTAAAAATTTAAGAAAATATTGACCATATAAAATAGATAAGAGATGAGATAACAATTAACTCAAGTGAAAAATGTAAGTGACAGTAACAAAGCATGCAGAGGTGGGGAGGAGGGGAGGGACACTCTCACTGGGATATGAAAATATTATAAGACAATTTAACATTTGTAAAACTTGACCTATTTTTTAATGAAAACAATATAAAATTTAATTAGTCATACTAATGAGAACTGTAGGAATGTCCCTTATAATCCAAAGAATAAAGACAAATATTTAAAATAGAAGAACATTAAATATAGGCTATTGATAATGCAACAATAAATAACAGGTATAAAGAACAGGGAATGAAATGCGACTAAAGGGTAACATGTATCCTTGAAAATAAAAGAAAAACTGATCTAAATAATATAAATGAATGTAAGAGTAAGAGAAATTACAAAAATAATTCTTGAGAGAGCACATAGTAATAAGTGTTCAATTACAACAGTCTGGCTAAAAACTTTTATTTTTATAAATAGAATCAAACAGAAAGTAGAATCAGTTGTATACATGTTAAAGTATTTCTAATAAAAATGCCAATGGTGATTTAAATTTGAAAAAATGAGGAATGATAAATGAGTAAGGCTATCTGAGAACATATTTAAAAACTATATATGAGGGATCCCTGGGTGGCGCAGCGGTTTGGCGCCTGCCTTTGGCCCAGGGCGCGATCCTGGAGACCCAGGATCGATTCCCACGTCGGGGTCCCGGTGCATGGAGCCTGCTTCTCTCTGCCTGTGTCTCTGCCTCTCTTTCTCTCTCTGTGACTATCATAAATAAATAAAAATTAAAAAAATTTTTTTTAAAACTATATATGAAAACCCAATATGAGTATATTTTATACCAAATTATTGATATGCATTCTAACAATATAGTACATAAGACCTGATGTGCAAGAATGAAATAATATATGGAGTAGTTTAATAAAAGTCAGATTTATCACTTAATTCCTGCTAGGTACTATCCTAGTGTTTAACACAAGTGAACTTAAAAAAAAAAAATAATAATAACACAAGTGAACTTGTTTAATATGCATGATAATTTTTTTTTTTTTTTGCATGATAATTCTTTCACTTATGTGCTTGTGTTCATTGTCCATTATTGCTGTGGAGGAGCAAGAATTCCTGTCTCCTCAAAGGTCCTAGAATTGGATTAAGAATCCAATTGAAATGAGAGATTAACAGGAGACAATTACATTTAATATAGATATGGAAATTCCAAAGACAGATAAAATGAGGGATATACATCACTCCGAATTAGGAGAAGGGGTAGGGGCCTGAGAGTTCAGAGGAAAGGAATGCATTTCACAGGGTGATACGGAGAACAGATGTTTGGTAATGAGATGTTTGCCCTACTATACAAATGGGTCTCAGATAAAAAATTATCTCTGTTAATAGCCCTTATTTTGGGAAAGACCCTCAATTTAGATTCTTCTGTGTGGTTAAGGGAGGGACAAAACTTTCTCTTAAACCCAAAGGCTCTCATGTTGCCTTCAGCTCAAAACAATCCACATGACAAAGAGGCACATTCCAGGGGGAGGTGGAGTGGGGTGTTTTCCTGAACCCCCTCACTTGCCATGACAATCACCTCAAATTTAGGGCCTTAAAACAACAAACCTACTATTCATAGTTTCTGTAGGTTAGTTGTTCAATGAGATTTTTGCCAGTCTAAAATCAAGGTGTCTCAGGGCTGTATTCCTTAATGGTGGCTTCAGGGAAGAATCACCCTCTAAACTCATTTAGATGTTGGCTGAATTAACTTCCTGTGGTTGTAGGACTGAGGTCCCCATTTCCCCTGCTGGCTCTCTGCCAAGTACCATTTTCAGCTTTTAGTGTGCTGCACACATTCCTTGACATGTGTTCAGTCAGCAACTGTGGGATAAGTCCTTCTCACACTCGGAATCTCTCTCCTGCTTCTACTTTACACAAGCATCTCTGGCTGCGCCTCCTTCCTTCTTTCTTCCTCTTCTGCATCTAAGGCTCATGCAACTACTTTTGAGCTCACCTGTGTAATTCAAGATAACCTCTCTATCTTAATGTCAGCTGATAAGTAACCTTAATTCTATCTGCAAAGTCCCAAGACAGTGATACCTAGGTTAGCATTTGATGGAATAACCAGAAGGTGAGACTCTTGGGGGGAACATCATCACAATTTTTCCTACCATTGCACTATTTTTATCTCAACTTTACAGATGAGTAAACTAGGTGCTAAGAGGTTAAATATCCACTAAGGATATAGGATCAAAGGCAAAAAAGCTGGATCTTGAACCTGAGTACTCCATCTCCAGAGTCTATGGTAACCATCATTATAGATAGAGAATTATGCCAAAGAGCAAATCCTAGCATAACACTATGTTATTGGTAATTCTAATACATCACAAATGAGGACAATTACTAGAACCCTGTGACACAGAATTCACTAACATTAATTCCGAGGCACTAAATATTTAAATATAAAAGATAACATTTCAAAAGTACTAGAAAAAAAGTGTCAGTGAATTTCTGTCATTATGAGATGAAAATGAATAACTAACTAAAAGAAAAAAACATACAGAATGAAAACAACATTACCTTTGACTATATTTATAAATCGGTACTTTATTTCCAAACCTATAATAAAAGGGAAACAATTCCTTTATAAAATTCATTCCCTAGGTAAAAGTTCTTAAAAATCAATTTACAAAATTAATTGTATTCGGAAATGCCTACGTAAACAATTAGAAGACATTAGAGATGAAAAAGGAGCTTCCTGTTGCCTCTAAATTTTGGCTTAGATGAGACAGAGGACAACAATGTGCAAAGACAGCCTTCACCTTCCCCTTGGCTCAACTAAACTTCAGACAGCCTCCCTCACTGGAGGCCCTGACCTTTCTTTCCTCAGAACATTCACTTTAGAAAAATGCGTATTTATAAATTCTTTCTCTGTCCTGTTAACATGTAAATCTTTTTAAAAGCCTCTTGCTAGCGTCACAACCTAAAATGCCTGTCTGGAGGATTGAGAGCCATCCTTCGAAATGTGCTCCTCGAGGAAGACAGTACCTATCAGGAACCAAACTCTGACTTCTAACTCTGAGAAACAAACTAGGGGTGGTGGAAGGGGAGGTGGGAGGGGGGTGGGGGTGACTGGGTGACGGGCACTGAGGTGGGCACTTGATGGGATGAGCACTGGTGTTATTCTAAATTGAACACCAATAAAAAATAAATTTATAAATAAATAAATAAATAAATAAATAAATAAATAAATAAAAGAAATGAAGGTGACATAACAACAACAACAAAAAGGAACCAAACTCTGGTGGGAGCCTTGCTCCATGTTGTAAAACTACTTCCTGCTGTAACGATAAGAAAAAGTTATTTTTTCCAGTGGGGTAAAGCCAATTAGCAAACACAGGTGGCCTAAGACTCCTCCCCACTCCAGCTTTTAAAAACTCTCTGAGCTCAGACTGAGCTCTGGCCTCTCTGGCCTACTGCGAGATTCTGCAATAAATCCTCCTTGTCTGTTCAGCTTTGTGCAGGGCAGTCTTTGCTTTGACAACACACTTACATTGGACAAGGGAGGGGAACCCAGAAATTGTAGAGAGGTTGGGAAATGAATGAGAAGAGACAGGGAAGAATCTTCTTTGTCAGGTCTCCTAGGCCTAAGTCAGCCCTGAACTAGGGAGAAGGAAAATCTATGAACTTGAAGGGAGATTTAAATTTTAAATTGGATTCTACACTGGAGCCATCATTTTAATACCTCAAAGTGGGTTATAATTACTGAGATAAAATTTGTTTCTGTAACTCAAATATTCTGAGAGCGATGGCTTCTATCTTAGTGGTCCTTCACAGCAGGGGAGGAAGATTAAACGATTTATTTAAAGGCACTTGTTAGATAAAAATATAGATATTTCTTGATGTGCACTTCCAACTTCAGGACATTTAACCAGATATTTAAATTGCTTTTTAAAACATATACCACTTATGGCATTAGTACAGGAAACTATAACAACTCTTAACAAAATAAGTATAGGACTTTATTGGGGAAAAAAACAAAATAAATAAAAATGTATACTAAAATTCATTATTAGAAGACAGTGTCTTAGTATGTTAATTATTCCCAAATTCATCTGTTATTTCTATTTATTGATTTAAAGATTTATTTTAGAGAGGCGTGTGGTAGATAGGAGCTGAGGGAGAAGAAAAGAGAGAATCTCAAGCAGGACTCCATGCTGAGCTTGGAGCCTAACATGGGGCTCAATCTCATGACCCTGAGATCATGACCTGAACTGAAATCAAGAGTTACACAGGTGCCCCAAATCTTTTATTTTTAAAATTCAAATTAGATTGTTAATGCTTTTCCTACTTTTTATAATTTTTACTCCAAAATAATGCAATGCAATCCACACAGAGTAATGGATTATATATAAAAAGTAAAACCTATAGAATAAAATATAGGAACTTATTTTAAATACTTCAGATAAGGGAAGACTTCCTTCCTTTCTTCTTTCTTTCTTTCTTTTCTTTCTTCTTTCTTTCTTTCTTTCTTTCTTTCTTTCTTTCTTTCTTTTCTTTCTTTCTTTCTTTCTTAAGTAAGCTCTATGCCCAGGTTGGGCCTTGAACCCACAACCCTGAGATCAATAGTCAAGAGTCACATGCTCTACATACTAAGCCACCCAGGTACCTGAAGGGAAGACTTTTTAATGAAAGATATAAAAACTACAAAGCCTAGAGGGAAAGACTGGTGAATCTATCTTTTTGACTCTATCAAAAACCAGAACATTTAATTAAGAAGAAATATGAATAAGGTAGAAACAAGGATCAGGAAAATGGCAGTGAACAAGACAGATCTAATCTGTGTGTCATGGAATTCCAACATTGACAGACACTGGATTTAAGTCCATCTTACTTAACTCCAAGCTCATACTTTTTCACTATGCTAAAGTAAACATTTTTTGGTTAAATCTAATTTGTGCTTTATTATTTTTTTCTTTATAGGTCTCTATTGGCTCTTTAATAAAGTAATTGATCAAAATCTCCTCCCTGCAAAAGAAACTCAAACTTCATATACTTTGTAAAGAATTCAATTAAAATCTAAATTATCTGGATGAACTATTTCCCTTCTATACATCAGCTTGTGGATGGCCACCTGTTTATACTGTACTTAGAAAGCTGCCAAACAAATATATCATTTCCAGTTGGTGATAGGAAACAATTTCCAGGCCATCACCTTCCACATTATGATTCATCTTGGCATTAATTTTATTGAAATAATAATGTACTTGGCTCTAGAATATCATTATGCCATCCATAAACATTAATTAAGTAGCACAATAGCTCTGTAAGAGAAAACATCATTATCACAATCCTGGAATTGAATAGATTGTCAAACAAGGAAAATAATGACGGGGAACCCATTTTGAGCTAATCAGAAGGGAGCAGGTTGCCAACTTGAATCCTTTCAGTTCATTGCCATACTCAAGGAAATAGAAGAAGGGACAGGGATGAGTGGGGTTGAGCTCAGAAGAGAAGGAACCCTCAACCTGACACTGGGGTAAAACATCTCAGTTCGTCACTTAGTTTAATATATGAATTCCCTGTCATAATTCATTTAAAAAGATATTGGGTTGACAGTGTAAGAAACCTAAAAGCATTATGTGTAAGATCACCAAAAAGTCCCTAATTCAAACCTAGTCCTTAAAAGAAAGATGTTTGGAACTGAGGTAACTAGTTAAACACCAGGCACATACAAATCAATTAGTAAAACACCACCACCACCACTATTGTGGCTGCTGAAAATGACTCAAAACTCCCATTCTGAAATTAATTATGAGATATTTGTTTATTAAATGTAACAACATATCTTTAAATCTAATATAAAGTGCAAAGTTAACATTGTCATCAAGGGAAGTGACTTATCTGTAAATGAAGAACATGAAATGGAGGGGGTTCTTTTAATAAACAATTTTCTGTGTAACATGAGGCTTTTAATTGCTGGGTAAAGAAGTCACTATGGCATTTTCCATCAGGCGTGGTCACATTTGATTCTTCTGTTTCCCAAGGCCCAAGACAGTCATTATCCCAAAAGAAAGAGTCAAATGAGAACTTCACTAATATGTTATCCGCACCCAACACATTTGTTTATAAGGAAGATGCCTCATTCTCTTTACCATGCAGCTTTGTATGGTCAACTTTATCTACTGTTAGTAATTGCTGGATTTGGGGTGCTTCTGCTCTAAAAAAATTTCACATGTTTTGCTGATTTGTAATTGGCAGGCCTCCCAAAGGTAGAGCTGTGAACATCTGTGTTAATGGGCTAATGTGTCACTTGGGTAACACACTACATTTGCATTCCCCGTAGCCCTTGTAATCTGCACAGGTGTTTCAAGTTTGTAGGAAAGATGAACTTAGAGTTACTTCTGTCCTTTTATGCACAAGGAGTTGGAAAACATTGAATGGAGATGAGATTGGTCATTAAGCTATGGAATATGCAGAGGACATTCTAATGCATTTCTGCATTTGGACTGTATCATCCAGAAAGAGTTCCTCAGTTATTCTGATTGCCTTTTCAAAAAAGACTTGACAGTGCATGCTCTTCCTATATTAGGGGTTTTCAGGAACAGGCACGTTTGCTTAGTTATAATGTAAAGTTAAGGTCACGCTAATAAATATACACTAAATGAGTAGTTTATTGGGCATTCTAAACTGCTTACTATGAGTTAATCTCCTGAAAAGAGAAGTGTTAATGCTTTAAGTATTGCACTTAAAAACAGAAAGGTAAATTGATTTTTTCTTAAAAGTTAAATTACTTAAAACATATCACAACACTGCTTTTTGACATCTTTTACCTGAAATGTTATCTTGGCTCCATTTATTCTTATTTCAAACTCTTTAATTTAGGTAAAACATTTCACAGATAGGCCTATTTCTTTAAGAGACTGTTACTTAGGAATCAGAAGTTTTGTGGAAAGAATACAACTAATAAAGAGGAACTAATATTTTCTTGTTCAAACATATTAATCATAATACTTAATGCCTATGGAACAAGCTTTTATGAGACATGTGGCCAATGCTTTTAAGTATTTGCTCATTTCATCCGTATAGAATCCTGTGAAACAGGCATTATACTAGAGTTAACATCATTACATGTACATATTTGAAGAATAGGCACAAAGTAAAAATGTAATTTACCTGGAATTACACCAGTGACAGACCCATATTTTTAGCACAATACTGGACTGTGTCTAGCTAAGTGGGATCCATGAGGGATTCCAGTCACCTGTAGGATAGATGAGGGAACATGGGCAGTTCTTGTTTTCTGAAAAACGTACAGATTCAAAGCCATGAAATAGGACTTTGGTTTTCAATATTAGATACAAGAATCTCAGGTCTAGATTTTCAGATACAAGTGATAGTGTCAGTATCCGAAAAATGCCTGATAGATGTTGAAAAAAAATATATATAACATGTTGATATTTTTTTCTTGGTGATTATGTTTTCCAATGTTATTTATGCACCATCAAGCCAAGTATCTGTCTCTGTTCCTAGGTTCTGGGGAAGAACGTTTTCCAGATTGAGAGTATGAAATCTCTCCTGTCTCTCACAGATGATCACATATTGTTTCGATAAGCAGACCTGAATGAATTGATCTCTGGGATGGCTGTGCACTAGAATCACTGTAACTGGTAATGTTGACTACAAATCATAGAACGACATTCTGTACACTGTGAATTAAAGAGTTCTAGGCTGTGATGCTAAGTTTAAAAGTCTATTGCAACTGACTTTGATTATAGTTATAGTTATAATAATATAGTTATTATTAATATTGTAAACTAAGGCAATACTATGGCAATCAGGGTCACTCATGCAACCTGCCTGTGTGTCCACATATTGAACAGATCTACTCTTCAGGGACTGGCACCCAAGGCTCATCCTGGTGGCAAAAAAGCCTATTGACAGCTGTACGTATCCTGTCACGCACACCATTTTCTGGTTAGCACCAAAGGTTGCTTTTTTTGTTTGCTGCCTAATTTTTTTCCCTTGTTTTTTCCCTGTCTTTCATTTGAAAGAAAAACAAAATGTTTTGCAAATAGTAGTACAGGTTTTCCATTCAAGTAGAGCAGAACAGTATTTATTAGGAAAAAACTAAATTGCACAAAGCGAAATGTTGCTTGGCCAGATACTTTTCTTAATTTAACCAACATACTATTATGAAATATCATTAGCATATTTCAACATTGCTCCATGTGAGAGTTAAGAATACAATTATGATCAAATATCTTGGTCCTAAATTTTATTTTATTTTTATTTATTTATGTTTTTGGAGAGAGGGAGAGGGAGAGAGAGAAAGAGTGTGAGCAGAGGAGTGGAGCAGAGAGAGAATCTTAACCAGGCTCCACGCTCAGCATGGATGACGGGGCTCAATCCCATAACCCTGAGATCATGACCTGAGTTGGAATCAAGAGTTGTACACTTAACTGACTGAGCCACCCAAGCACCCCTCTTGCTCCTCAATTTTTCTACTGTTCATGTATCCTGCTGGGGGTAGCTCTTTAAAGAAATACAATCATGATGTTTAAGCTTTGCCATGTACAAACACTATTCAAGACTATAATCTAAGGAAATAATATTGGATCAACTAACACACTGGTGAAGTTCTTATTTCTTTTCCTATTTTATTTCAAAAATCATGTTTTGTTGATGCTTCCCAAAATAAACTATGGCATTTATATAACAAATTTCCTAAAATTAAGAAGAAAATGAAAAAAAAAAAAGAGGGACGCCTGGGTGGCTCAGTGGTTGAGCATCTGCCTTTGGCTCAGGTCATGACCCCGGGGTCCAGGATTGAGTCCCGCATTGGGCTCCCCGCAGGGAGCCTGCTTCTTCCTCTGCCTGGGTCTCTGCCTCTCTCTGTGTCACTCATGAATAAATAGATAATATTCTTTTAAAAAATGAAAAAAAAGGGGTACCTAGGTGGCTCTGGCAGTGAAGCATCTGCCTTCAGCTCAGGTTGTGATCCTGGGGACCTGGGATAGAGCCCCACATCGGGATCCCTCTGTCTGCCGCTCTCCCTGCTTGTGTGCTCATTCTCTATCAAATAAATAATAATAAATAAAATCTTAAAAAAAAAACCAAAAAGATAAAAAAGAGGAGGAGGAAGTGAAGAAGGAACATTACATGATGTATATCCTGTAGGAGGTATTACCTTCAACACACTTTATTACCAAGGTACAGAGAAGCTACATAACTCCCCCCAAATCACATGAGTGGTGGAACTAGGATCTGAATCCCCATGATCTGGCTCTAGAACCTATGTTCTTAACTTCTTTTTTTTTTTTATGTTCTTAACTTCTACATCATACCACTCTTACTATAACTTTGGAAATGCTGCTTTCCTAATCTTTCACCTCTGTAGGTCTGTGAACTGTTTTTGAACATGAGAACCTACTGCTCTAGAAACAGAATATTTGTTTTAAATTATTCTTTTAAATTATAATTTAGATCATCTTTAATTGCATCGTCCATTCACATACTTGTAGTCTTTCATAATGGAAGCTTATACTAGTAAGGTAATCCCTGATTATCGCACAGCCGTGACTGTGTATATATGAGTTACCTGTAAGTATATCAGTACACACACCTGTATTGTGCTCTGTCCCCAGAGCCCATTCCTTGTTCTCGGGGAATTTACAATTTACTAGGGGAAGTTAAGCACTTAGCAGATCAATGTCAGCGCAGTATCTAAGAGGTCAAGTACAGGTTGTGGAGGGGGCAGTCTCTACTTGGGAGAGCTAATTCAGTCTAGGATGCTCAGGGAATCAAGAGCATCCAGACCTGGAGAGCACGATCATCAGCTGGAAAGGCGGGAGGGGATGGAAGGGGTAGAGAAAGGAGGAGAATGCAACAAACCTGCAGTACCATACTCTACAGGATCACAGAACAGAACAATGGGGAAGGAAGATTCTTCAAAGTTTCCGAGGATTCTCCAATGACGACCCTCCAACCCCAGATGGTTAAGTCCTTGAGGGACTCTAATCGTTGCCAGAAATGTCTGTGCTTCCTTTGCTCTCCCCACCAGGGTGAGAACAGCTCTAGCCTCTGCAGCAGGCCTTGAAGGAGGCCCCAGTGTAAGAGGACAGGATTCTTCTTGTCTGCTCCACTGTGCGGTGGGCTCCCAGTTCCCCAAGAGGATTCCATTGTCCCTGCTATTTGGCCTGTGAGAGCAGCACCCTCTTTCCTAAGAGGAGAAAGCTGTGGGAGCTGTGCCCACTCCTACAGCACCAGTCACTGAGTAGTGTTCTCCTCCTCCCGCTGCCACAACTCCCACTCCCTGGCGCCTTCTGCCCGGTGTCTTCCCCTGGAGGATGGAACACAGCTGACTCTTCAAGAGAAAATCAAACCAGTCACCTGGGGTCAGAACGATGAGCTGCCAATATCTTTTTTCTTTCAGTACAGACCTCTTTTCTCTCTCTCTCTCTCTGTGTGTGTGTGTGTGTGTGTGTCTGTGACTTCGTGTGTGAGAGACCTAAAAGGCTGCCTTTGCTTAAGTCACGTTGGTAGAGCATTGTAAAAAGAAGGAATCCATCATGTTTATGAGGAAACCCACCTCTTAAAATATTTAGGGCCCTTGAACATACAGGAAACAAACCTGATTTCAGAAATTAGTAATGCGCATTGGCTTGCGTGGTAAAAGCGACAAGCGATCTACTAAAATCTTGCTTCTTGTTTTTCACCTGGGCACACAGCAAAAGCCATCATCCCAACCTTTATTGCACTTGTACATGGCTATAAACTCGGTTGTAATTAAAGTAATGTGAAGGGAGTGATATGTGCTCCCTCAAGGACAGACCCTGAAATTTTTGTATGTGCATTTCTCCACGCTCCTCCCCCTCTTGTTGTCTACAATTAGAGAAGCCACATATTGAAGATGGAAGGGTTCTTATTGGTCTGGGATTCCAAATGAACCCTTGGAGCAAGACTCCCCCACTCCCTCCCTCCCTGCTACCCCAGCCCAACTGCCACACACATACACACACGCTTTTTTTTTTTTTTCTGTCCTGGAATCCCAGCCCTAGACTATTAGATAAGAGAGAAATATGTACGGGCACCTGGGTGGCTCAGTGGTTGAGCATCTGCCTTCGGCTCTGGGTGTGACCCCGGGGTCCTGGGATCCAGTCCTGCATGAGGTTCCCTGCAGGGAGCCTGGCTCTTCCTCTACCTGTGTCTCTGCCTCTCTCTCTGTGTCTCTCATGAATAAATAAATAATATCTTTTAAAAAGAGAGAGAAATATATTGTTCTTCCCTTGAGTCTTTAACATTTTGTATGTTAGCTTCTATAGCTCAGCCTACCCTAACCGACACAGAACCTCTAAGTTCTCATTCTACATTTGTGAAACATTTTATACTACAGATAAATAAAACTTTCTGGCCTAGTGATATGATTCACTTACCTCTTGATCAATTAAATTCCTTTGATGAGGTAAAAAAATAATTCATTGTATATTTACTTTTCTTTTATGGCTTATATGTTAAACTCACACAAGTAAAACTGGAAAAATAACATTTTTCACCCAAGAAAAAATGTTTCACTTTAATGGAGAGTTCTTTTATAGGACCACAATTTGGCTGAAGTGCCCTACTACACTTAATCATGTATTTCAAATATATGAAATCAAGTTCTTGTAATATTTCTCTATAGCTCTTAGGATAAGGATTCAAAATGATAAAATTTTAATTTGGACCTCAAACTTTCTCTCTTATATTTCAGCACATCTTGTGTAAGTATGCTGGACGTTAGTGTGTTCTTCTGAAACACAGCTGTCAAAGTTTTCTTTACATAAAATTTTAAACATTTTAAAAATGTAAAACCTATTAACAAGCCATTGTGCTGGATATTATTAAAATATCTTTTCACCTAATTGGAAAATTATTAATACTGGTGATGATTCTAAAGTTACTAAAATTTTGCAAGAAGCTCTGATTTATCAGGCTGTATATATTATGCCATGAACATTCAAGGTCAAGGTTCCTGGCAGCTGTTGGTCTAGACCTATGCCTATGAAGGAGTCCTATGAACTTCCACTATATATGCCAAGGCAAATTTTTTCCCACTGTATTATCTTACTTTTTGTACAGATTAGCAAAAAAAACAAAACAAAACAAAAACAAAAACCACAAACTCAGGAAAATTCTTTCTTTGGTTAGTCATGATCAAAATACTAAGATGCCTACAAGGATCCTTTAATAGAGAGGACTTTTATAACAGACTCAGTTTCCTGCAAGAATAGAATTGTGCATCATTTAGCTTGAAATAAAACTTAAAATTTGGAAATTGGGCTTCATATGAAGTAAATTCCCTTTTTCTCCTCCTAAGTCAGGGGTTTCTTCTTTGTTTAGTGGAACTTGTTACAACTTAGCTAAGTCAATTTTAACGCCATCTAAACAAGTCACTGCTTTTTTCTTGTATCCTGAACTGAAATTAGAAGCAAAAGTATTTTGTTGCCTATACATTCTTTTTGAAAGACAGGAAACTAATTTTTTAAAATTTATTTAAAAATGTAGCCATAGGAATCTCAGAAAAGTAGAGAAGGCAGTAAGTACAGATTCTCATAATATGTTCATGAAGTCAAGCACTCATCATCAATTCTTTGGCAAGGACTATCTCATTTCGAAACTGCCCCCCTCCCCGAATTCCAATAATATATATCCATACAAACATTCATGTGTAAACACACATAAATAATCAAAAATGCTCAGATACCAAGGGTAAACTGATATTAACAAATAGTTTAAATCAAATAATGGTGATTTCTAACATTTGCCTCTTTTTGTGTTAATTAAAAAGAATAAAGAAAAATATAGTATATTGATTACTAACTTCAGGAAGAAAATACAATGTGAGGAGATACTACTATATACTATGGGTTAACCACAGTCATTGAAAAACTGTATGAGTGAGTTGTGATTCCAGGAAGCAGAATAGAGATTCCGTTTACAGCTGACAGACTGGACAAATGCATTTATTACTTCTTTTCCACCAATTTTAAATTGATTTCCTTTGAATTAGCAGGTAAGATATTCTTTTTAAATATACAATGGCGGGATCCCTGGGTGGCGCAGCGGTTTGGCGCCTGCCTTTGGTCCAGGGTGCGATCCTGGAGACCCGGGATCGAATCCCATGTCGGGCTCCCGGTGCATGGAGCCTGCTTCTCCCTCTGCCTGTGTCTCTGCCTCTCTCTCTCTCTTTCTCTCTCTCTCTGTGACTATCATAAATAAATAAAAATTAAAAAAATAAAAATAAATATACAATGGCGACATAACAGGAAAGAGTAAAGGTAACAAAAACTGGAAGAAATAAAAACAGATGAGATCATGTTTGGAGAAGAAAAGAAAAAAAAAAAAAACCCTATCAGCCAGAACAGGTACAAAATGGGACAGTTGTGTAGGTAAGAAGAAGCTTACTCTTCAGGCTACTGAGAAACTGCAAGTTCAGTTTACATCAGCTGAAAGTGAGCTGTGACAAGATTTTATGAGTACCTAACTGAAGGACCACTTAAGAAACAGATGATTCACTCATTGCTATAGGAGCAACTGGATTGTCATGTTTACCTCCAGATAAACTCGTAAACTCAAAAAGGTGGGAACTTCTTTTATTGTTATTGGGGTCAGAGATAGAAACAGAGCAGCAAACATTAATATAAATCTAGATTTTCACAATAAATATGGAGAGGTAATGGGTGAGGGGTGAGAAGGAAAGTCAGCTCTGCTGCTCAAACACAAATAGCATACTCCAAGTACACCTGTTTCCAATTTAGTCATTATAGGAGTCTCCATCTGGCTCCCTATGTCTGCAACATGAAGGAAAACTAGCCTGTAGGACAAGGTCATACATTTCAAGATAATTTGGCAGTATTATTAAAAGTAAATATGAGGGACACCTGGGTGGTTCAGCAGTTGGGCGATTGCCTTTGGTTCAGGGCATGATCCCGGGGTTCCGGGATCAAGTCCCACATCAGGCTTTCTACATGGTGCCTGCTTCTCCTTCTGCCTGTATCTCTGCCTCTCTCTCTCTCTCTCTCTCTCTCATGAATAAATAAAATCTTGGGAAAAAAAGTAAATATGGGGGTGCCTGGGTGGCATAGTCAGTGAAGTGCTCAACTCTTGGTTTCAGCTCAGGTCATGATCTTTTTGTCATGGGATGAAGCCCTGCTTGGGGCTCTGCATTTAGTGCAGGGTCTGCTTGGGACTCCCTCTCTCTTTAAAATAAATAAATAAACCTGTAAAAAATAAATATGAACAGGTGCCTTGAATAAACATTTGCACTTCTGGTGTCCACCCTAAAGAAATACTTGTACATATGCTTATATATATATGCACATGAATATTAGTTTAGCATTTTTAAAAAAGAGGAAGCGGCACTAATGTTTATCATTAAGGCACCAATAAACAAAGTACAGTACATCCTTACAAACAATACCATCCTGTCATTAAAAATTGTGTTGCATGGAGATGAAAATAAGAACAATGTAAATATTACATATCTTGATTGGAGGGATAGTTATATGGGTATATACATTTGCCAAAAGTCCATCAAACTTATTTCTACATTTTACTGGGTATAATTACATACCTCAACACTTAAAACTAACAGAGAAGCCATCATAAGTTTTGCTGTGATGTGTTAGGACATAAAGACAGGAGATCTGAGGACAAAATATTTTGTAGATATTTATGCTTTAACAAAAAGGGAGGTGCTTATGATAGCAAAGAAGAACAAAGAGTAACACAAAAATTTAAAATATACAAATGTATGACAGAGAATATAAATTACAGACTTTTCCTACCCCAGTAAACCAAAGACTATTTTGATATGAGTACCTGATAATGAGCACCTAATGGCTGGTTCTTCAACTTGGCCTCTCATTATAATCACTGGTAAGCTTTACAGGAACTACTGATGCCTGAGTCCCATTCCCAAAGGCCGTGATTCCATTGGACGAGGGTATCACATGGGCATCAGGAGTAGGAGTGGTGAATGCCTCCCAGGTGATACTACGATGCAGCAAATCTTAGGAACCAACATCTAATCATTCTCAGGTTGAGCTGAAACCAGTGGAATGAAACTCAAAGATGGCTTTAGAAGCATTTGATGTATTTCAAATATATTTGATGTATTCAGATTACTGAATAGATGCTATTGACATAAATAAATGATTTAATACATAAACCATCAAAAGATGGGTATGGGGATCCATCCTTTTTATGTTGCTCAACTAAATGATATGAGATTTGCTAAAGAAGCTGCATTTCTTTTTTTTTTTTAAAGCTGCATTTCTTAAGATGAATGAAGATCACTACTTCTCAATCAATAGATTTGTTCTCATTGTTCTCATTCTGTCTTAGCCTCTTTTGTATTATCTACTCTGGCACAAGGATACTTACAAGGACACTAATTGATACAAAGTATATAGGTTTTTAAACCCTTCTTCCAGATACACCCTTCTGAATCCCATATCATGACTGAGTATGAAAACGGAACAGAAGACTACCTCCTGACCATCTCTGAAACCTTCCTCTGGTAACCTCACAGTAACATCCAAATATGACTAAGTTCTGGCTGATGGTTGGACTCCCCCCTCAGAAACACTGTTAAGAAACAGTCCCCCATCCCCAGGGACCAGTTAACAATGAGGAGATATGCAGAAAAGCATGTTTGATGACCAACTCTTAATCTTTTCTCCAAGGGATGGGGGCTGATGCCAATTACAGAATGAGATATTCTTGCTTGTTCTCTAGCCAACATCTCTGTGTGCCCAATCACAATGATTTATACCCATGATGGAAGGATTAAACTCACAGGGGTAAGATAATCTTATCATGTGAAAGCCAAATGCAGGTAAGCTGATTATCATGGAGGGTTTGAAGCAAGAGAAACTGGTTACAGAACTCTAAACATTTCTTATTATCAGCAAATGTGCACAGCAGCTGCTGGTAATCACCAATCACAACAAGCAAAAGGGGAAAATATTGTGGATGCACCCAAATTCCAAATCTTGGCACCTAACTGAATTTAGCACAGAGCATCAGCATGAATTCAAATATGTGTGAATCACAGTAATCATGTGAAGTGCTAAATCACACATTTCATGGTTTATTCAAGCTATCAAAAACACGGTATTCCATGTACAACAAGTTCTACCAAGCTTTTAAGGGTCAAACTTCTGGAGTCACATCACACATACATCCACACCCCCTTTCCAACAACATGATTTGTTACAGTATTATACAGCAGTTATTCAACAGAAAGCGAACAATAGGATGTATAAATTAGGGATACTGATGAGAACATTCATCAAAATTAGCAAAATACCAATTCAAAGGACTATGTATGTACATGTATGTATACATACCTCTGTCTATCTATCCATCTACCCAACCACACACATAGACACACATACACACAAAAACATATATATGTTTATGATTGGAAAATTTACTACCCAATATTTATTAAACTTATCAATAGGCCCATTTAACTCATTGAGTTTATTATACAGAGAAAGTTAAGCACAATAAAGGTCGAAGTGAGAAATCCTTGCAGTGATAGAATTGTTCCATTTCTTTTCTTTAGTGGTGTTACACAAACCTACTTGTGTAAAACTGCATAAAACCAAATAATACATACACACACGAAATACACAAATGTCTGAGTAGATCTGAGTAAGATCGGCAGATTATATCAATGTCAATTGATTGTGCTCAGTTGCGACGTTGTGCTTTTGCAAGATATTTACCATATGGGGATACTGGATAAAGGGCATGCAGGGTCTCTGTGTTATGTCTTTTCACTGCGTGTGGATCTACAATGACATCAAACTAAAAGGTTTACATATAACTGAAATGCAGGGACACACGTGCAAAGATAAAGGGAAGCACGAGTTGTCATGGGGCACCCGGTAGGGGTATATGATCTACATTGGGAGGTGAAAGGGTTTGAGTAGAGAGGAATTAGCCAATTAGCATGCAAAATTAAAGCAATCCAGGCCAGGTTATGTAAACAATATTGTTTCATCTAGAACACACTGTTGCTGAGTATTATTAAGTAATTTTTGAATGACCTCTAGGCAAGAACGAAGAGATTCTGTTAGTAAAAGAGTGAAAGAGTTAGTGAAATGGCCAGTTATTTACAGAATATGATTACATTGATGCTTATGGATCCAAACCATAAAAGATATGTGAAGCCCTTTAAGACTTCTACCTAGAAAAAAAAAAAAAAAAAAAAAAAAAAAAAAAAAGACTTCTACCTAGAGACATTAAAATGACCTAACGCCATATAGTGAATATCATGGAGGGGCTAAGACGGATGCATGGGGAACACAAATAGTTGCCAAAATCCAGGTGAAATTCAAAACAGAATGCCTATCACAAATTGGGAACTGGGCAAATATTTGCTGAATGAAAGGAGGCAGTGGTTGTAGAAATGGTGAGAGGGAGAAGTATAGCCTTCCTTGAATATCCATCCATTGGATATAAATGGCGTGGTAGACAAAGTAATCAAATGACCCCTAGATTTCTCCTTGAGAAAATTCAGAAAGAAAGAACTCCAGGGTTACAGATATGCATCTTAAGTGTTTAATTATACCTTTAATCTCCATATAAACACAAGTGTTAGCTTGTAATTCCTTTTCTCCTTTCTCCTTTCTCTAATGAAATATTGTGATCCACCTTGTACAGGAAAAATTGCATGACATCAAAGATTAAGATAACAAGACAAGCAGTTTCATCTTTTTGTTTAGAGTATCCCAAACCATGCTAAGTTCTCCAAAAATTATAATATTGCATTACATTTTTTAATTTCACTTTGGAAAGAAGTGTACACTACACTTTTTGTCCCAAGTATTCAAATAATATGTTCCTCCTGGAAATCAAAAGTGTAGCAGTCACCTGGACTACATAAGCAATGACCCTCAATAATTTGCAATGCTTTGAAGACTGCCAAATAGGTGGCAAAAACACTCATTTTAACTTCAAGATAACATAGCGCATTTCTTTTATGATATCCCTGCAGTGGTGAAAATGGAAATTATTGACTCTGGGAACCAGGCCTACAGTGCTGTTAATCACTGTATTGCTATTAATTGATTTCTTTAGGAGTAAGCCAGACCCAGGATGCTACTTATTAGACCTCTCTCCCACTCATAATACAGTGATTTTGATATTCCTTACAGAGTTTTTAGAGGAAAATGTTTGGTTTTCAGAACAGAGATGCCTTTGTATGAAACAAATAAGAACCCAAATAAACCCTACAGTAATAGGTTGAGTCTTCCAATGAGACTTCAACCGTTCTTTTCTCCTCAGCATTCTTATAAGTAACCAATTTGAGAATATGCATTCAGTTCTGTTACATTGCATATGTGCATACAGACCTCAAGAACTTTTATTATTTTGAAATAACATTGAGGGGCCTTGCTACTTTGTTCAACATACTTAGAGAAATCATTCCATTTTGTCAAACAAAGCACCCAAATTTCTAAAAGCTAGGAGCTAAAAGCCACTACTTTATTTCATTTTTTCCCCATCCATAACTGGCAATGGAGAGCATGAGATTAGATATTAAATAAAACTATAACTCATATGAAAAACTATTTAATGGTATATTCAAAATAATAGAACACTAGGCTGACAAGAATACATTTATGGACATATATAAACAATAAACATATGTCTATCTTAACTAGGCAAAATCAGAGCACTGTTATCCAACACATTAGAGAGTTTGATTGATTGATCATTTTGCCCTTTTTCTTAATAGACTATTACAGTAGTAGACAAAAGAAGAAATAATGTGCCCAGCCAATCGATCTGTATCATATTGGAAAGGTCAAAATAGAATTGTACATTACTACTGTCAGAAATGTATAAAACATTAACATTTCCATACTATATTCTCATCACAGAAATTGTAATGGGTACTGAAGAAAACACAATATACCTCCATTCTTATGATCACAATAGCTATTAAATTGGAAATGAAATGGCATAAATCTAATCACAGGAGAGGTGCTGACTGGAAGAAAATACTACAGATTCATTCCTTTCTTTTGCAAGATCTTGAGGTCTCATTCAAGCCATCTTACAAGAACTTGGATACCTTTCTTACAAGAAACGCTAACACTGACACATGTGTACTCAGGACTTACAGAATAATATCTGCTAGAAATCGGCCAGGGCATAACAAAATACTAAATAATAGTAAATTTAATAAATATGATGAAAATAAACATAATAATTAGGAAATCAATTAAGAATTACATTTTTTGGGGCGCCTGAGTGGCTCAGTAGGTTAAATGTCTGCCTTCGGCTCAGGTCATGATTCCAGGGTCCTGGGATTGAGCTCCCTGCTCAGTGGGGAGCCCGCTACTCCCTCTCCCTCTGCTCTCTCTCTCTCATACGCTCTCTCAAATAAATAAATAAATATTTTTAAAGTCCATAACAGTTAAAAAAATGAAAAAAGATTCACATTTTGCATCTTGTTAAACTGAGGAAGTACAGAACCCTGTAAAGAACTACACATAAGTGTAAATATTCTATGAATAGCTTCAAATTGAAAACATTATGTATTTTTAAACATTTCTTGTCACTATTCGCTCTGTCACTGTGTTATTTACAAAGGATTGTAAAAAAAAAAAATACAGTATTTCCAGGGGTGCCTGTGTGGCTTAGTCGGTTGTGTCTGACCTTTGATTTCAGCTCAGGTCATGAGATCTAGGGTGGTGAGATCTAGCCTCAAGTCAGACAGGCTGGGTGTGGAGCCTGCTTAAGATTCTCTGTCTTCCTCTGGTACTCCCCTCTCTCTAAAACTAAATAAACAAATTTTTAAAATACAATATTTCTTATTAAACTCTGTTAGTACAATACCAACTTTATATTGTATTATGTGAGATTTTTAAAGTCATAGTGTGTGCATGAATTGTACACACATGCACACACATCAAACCATGCATTATGTTACTTAATTAATATGCCTAACAGGACGACACTAGAAGATTCACAGAGCAAAATTTTTTTAGAGATATGAATTCTAAGAAGCATTGAAAATTTGCAGTCCTTCTTAGGCTTGAAGATAATCATATTCTTTTTCTTCCTCCTGGCAATTCAGTTTAGGTTGAAAATTATGTAGCAGACATCTTATCATAATTCCTACCTCTGAGGGTCCCTGGGTGGCTCAGTGGTTGAACATCTGCCTTCAGCTCAGGTCATGATCCCAGGGTCCTGGGATCAAGTCCCGCATCGGGCTCCCCGTGGGGCTCCTGCCTCTCCCTCTGCCTACCTCTCTCTCTGTCTCTCATGAATAAATAAATAAAATCTCTAAAAAACATTCCTACTTTTGAAGAAACTCAGTAATGATATTTGCATGGGAGGCTGCATTGTTATTTTTAAATGCCCTTATTTTGGAAAAAAATAGGTATTAAACTCAGCATAATTGCTGAAGACACAATATTTATGAAAATGAAAACTTCAAGCAAAGTTTTGTCTTTGGAAAAAAATCAACTTAGTATTAAAAATCAAATGTAAATCAATACATATTTGAATGCCTAGAAAGTAGAACACTTATGTATTTATTACGAAATACACACATGATAAAAAAGGGGAATGTTCCCAAGGAGTTTATAATCTAGTACAGATATAATAAAAGGGCTGAATACCAATAATACTACAAAAGACATTAAAATATACGGTAGGGAAAGTTAGAGGAAAAAGAGGTAATACGGGTGAAAATATCAGAAAATGCTTCATGAAGGAAGTGAACAGAGCTTAACAAGCAGAAATGTCAGAGAGAAAGTTTGAGATGGTTATGCCAAATGAAGACGTAAAAAGTGTGCAAAATAAATGGGGCTAGTGCATGAAGAAACTGAGCAATCCAGGTCCATCAGAAAATGCTTTAAGCATATAAAAAGTATTGGAATATGAAAGCTGAGAAGTATAGTTGGGTCATATCGCTGATTGTACTGGATTTTACTTGATAGGGAATGGGGAAATTAAAACTTTTTGGATAAAGATATGAAGGAGAAAGTGAACACAATTAATTGTGTTCAACAATTCAACAATTGTCTGAGCCACTTTTCTAATTCACTTATTTTTCAAAAGGTTTTATGCAGATTAAAGAATAATCTTCCCATGCAAGAAAATGGACTCTTAAATTTGAGCTCCTATACACACGCTTTGGCACCTCAAATACACCTATTTAAAGAGTTTTGTATAGCGTTTGACACCCAAAAGAGAGGCAAAAAATGTTTTCCAATGATTGAAAGAATAAATGGTATAGAGAAATGGTTGAACTTGTTTGAAGACCACAGTAATTCTCTAAACAACTAGAAATTAAGGCATGACGAGAAAGGAGAACCCTCTTACATTGTTGGTGGGAATGCAAACCAGTGCAGCCATCCTGTTAAAAAGTTAACAACAGAATTACCCTACCATCTAGCAATTACACAACTATTTACCCAAAGGATACAGAAATACTAATTCGAATGGATACATGAACTGCCATGTTTATAGCAGCATTATCAGCAAGAGCCAAATTGTGAAAAGATGTCCATCAACCGATGAATGGATAAAGAAGATGTTGTATGTATATACATATATACACAATGGAACACTATCCAGCCATCAGAAGGAACGGAATCTTGCTATTTGCAATGATGTGGATGAAGCTAGAGGGTATCATGCTAAGGGAAATACAGAAAGACAAAGACATTATGATTTCAATCATATGTGAAATTTAGGAAACAAAACAAATGAACTTGGGGAGGGGGCAAAGAAGAAAACCAAGAAACAGATTCTTAACTATAGAGGACAAACAGATGATTGCCAGAGGGGAGGTGAGTGGGGAAATGGGTTAAATGGGGGATGGTGATTAAGGAGGACTCTAGTAATGAGCACTGGGTGTTGTATGTAAGTGATGAGTCACTAAATTCTACACCTAAAACTAATATTTCACTGTATGTTAACTAACTGGAATTTAAATAAATGCTTGGGGGAAAAAAGAAATTAAGTCATGAACTAGGACAGGGCAGTGGTAATAAATAGAAATACTGAAATTTAAGGTAAAAAAAGAAAATCAAAGGTTTGATTTCAAAGTTTTGATCTGGAGGACTCAAAAGAATAGAAATCGAGTCCTCAAAATACAAATGAAGAGAGAGCAGTTTAAGAGTAGTAGGATCATTAATCGGTGTTTGAGAACACGCTAGGGACACCAGGGTAGCTCAGTGGTTAAGCATCTGCCTTCAGCTCACGGCATGATCCTGGGGTCTGGGATCTAGTCCCACATCGGGCTCCTTGCAGGAGAGCCTGCTTCTCACTCTGCCTGTGTGTCTGCCTCTCTCTCTCTTTCACTCTCTGTCTGTGTCTCTCATGAATGAATAAAATCTTAAAAAAGAGAGAGAGAGAGAATACACTAAATTGATTTTGTATCCTGCCACACTCCAGAATGGCTTTATGAGTTCTTGCAATCTTGCGGTGGAGTCTCTTGGTGTCTAGGTACAGTATCATGTCATCTGCCAAGAGGGAGAGTTTGACTTCTTGTTTGCCAATTTGAATGTCCTTTATTTCTCTTTGTTGCCTGATTGATGATGCTAGGATCTATAGTACTCTGTTGAATTTCAGTGGTGAGAGTGGTCATCCCTGTCTTGTTCCTAATCTTTGGCACAAGGCTCCCAGTGTTTCCCCATTGAGAATGATATTTGCTGTGAGCTTTCTGTAGATGGCTCTTAAGATGCTGAGGAATGTTCTCTCTATACCTACACTCTCAAGAGTTTTGATCAGGAATGGATGTTGTATTTTGTCAAATGCTTTCTCTGCATCTCTTGAGAGGATCCTATGGTTCTTGATTTTTCTCCTGATGATATGATCAATTACATTGATTGCTTTATAAGTGTTGAACCAGCTTTGCATCCCGTGGATAAATCCCACTTGGTCATGGTGAATAATCTTCTTAACGCACAGTTGGATCCTACTGGCTAGTATCTTGTTGAGAATTTTTACATCCGTGTTCATCAGGGATATTGGTCTGTAATTCTCCTTTATGGTGGGGTCTTTGTCTGGTTGTGGAATTTAAGTGATGTTGGCCTCATACAAGGAGTTTGCAAATGCTACATCTCGTTATCTTTCAGAAGAGCTTTAGTAGAAGAGGTATGGTTTCTTCTTTAAACGTTTGATAGAATTCCTCTGGGAAAGCATCTTGCCCTGGATTTTGTGTCTTGGTAGGATTTGAGGACTGCTTCAATTTCTTCCCTGGTTATCGGCCTGTTCAGTTTTCTATTTCTTCCTGTTCCAGTTTTGGTAGTTTGTGGTTTTCCTGAAATGTGTCCATTTCTCCAAGATTGCCTAATTTATTGGCATGTAGTTGCTCATAATAAGCTTTAAAATTCGTTTGTATTTTTTGGTGTCTGTGGTGTTCTCTCATTGATCATTCATTATTTTATTAATTTGAGTCCTTTCCCTCTTCTTTTTAATAAGGCTGCCTAATGATTTATCTATGTTATTAATTCTTTCAAAAAACCAACTCCTGGATTTGTTCATCCATTCCACATTTCTTCTGGTCTCTCTTTCATTGAGTTCTGCCCGAATCTTTATTGACTCTCTTCTTCTGCTGTGTGTAGGATCTATTTGCTGTTTTTTTCTCCAGCTCCTTTAGATACCACGTTCGCTTTTGTATTTGAGTTCTTTCCAGTTTTTGGATGGATGCTCATATTGTGATGAATTTCCCCCTCAGGAGTGCTTTTGTTGTATCCCAAAGATTTTGAACAGTTGTATCTTTATTCTCATTAGTTTCCATGAATCTTTTTCATTCTTCTCTAATTTCCTGCTTTACCATTTCATCTTTTAGCAGGATGGTCCTTAAGCTCCATATGTTTGAAATCCTTCCAAACTTTTTCTTGTGATTTAGTTCTAATTTCAAAGCATTATGGTGTGAAAAGATGCAGGGGATGATCCCGATCTTTTGGTATCAGTTAAGTCCTGTTTTGTGACCCAGTATGTGGTCCACTCTGGAGAAAGATCCATGTGCACTTGAGAAGAATGTGTATTCAATTGTATTTGGATGGGAAGATCTGTAAATATCTGTGAAATCCATCTGGTCTAGAGTACCATTTAAAACTCTTGTTTTTAGAGATGTTGTGTTTAGAAAACCTGTTGATTGTAGAAAGCGCTTCATTCCAGGCACCAAGTATGAGTGTATCATTATCTAAGTAGGCCTTAACTTTGGTTATTAATTGATTGATACACTTGGCAGCTCCCACATTGCGGGCATAAATTCTGGGCATAAATATTGATGACTGTTAGGTATTCTTGTTGGATAGATCCTTTAAGTATGATATAGTGTCCCCCTTCATCACTTACTACAGTCTTTGTGAAGAAATGTAGTTTATCTGATCTAAGGATGGCTACCCCTGCTTTCTTTGGAGGACCATTGGAATGGTTCGTTTTTCTCCAACCTTTTATTTTCAGGCTGTAGGTGTCCTTATGTCTAAAATGAGTCTCTTGTACACAGCAAAGAGATGGGTTTTGCTTTTATATCCAGTGTGAATCGGCAGTTGCGCCTTTTGGTGGGGTCATTAAACCCATTCACATCCAGAGTTACTATTGAGAGCTATGTATTCAGTGTCATCATGAAACCTATTCTCCCTGTTTTTGTGGATTGTTCCCTTGGACTTCCTCTATTACAGAATCCCCCTTAGTATTTGTTGCAGAGCTGGCTTCGTGGTCACGTATTCTCTCAGTTTCTGCCTATCTTGGAAACTCTTTATCTTTCCTTCTATTATGAATGAGAGCCTTGCTGGATAAAGTATTCTTGGCTCCATGTTCTTCTCATGTAGGACCCTGAATATATCCTGCCAGCCCTTTCTGGCCTGCCAGGTCTCTGTGGAGGGGTCTGCTGTTATACTAATACTTCTCCCCATAAAATTTAGAGATTACTTGTCTCTTGCTGCTTTCAAGAAATTCTCTTTATCTTTTGAATTTGCAAGGTTCATTTTTAAATATCCAGGTGTAGAGAGGTTTTTATTGATATTGGGGTGGGATCTATCTTTAAATATCATTAAATAGCAGCTCCCCATCTCTTTCTCCCTAGGGTCCTGGAAGCCACCTTCCTACTTTCTATTCCTATGAATTTGACTACTTTAGATAGCTCGTATAAGCGGCATTTTAAACAAAATCTGACCTATATTTTTATTACATATACAGTCACAAAAGCCATGGCAATATGATTTTATATGTTAGTATATTAGCACGTTAATTGTTTCAAAGAGCTTGCATTGATATTAAGTCTCCCTTTATTCAGTACTTTCTCTCCTGTCACCCTCTTTCTCAGACTTCCCACTCTTCGAACCCTTTTCATCATGGCCTTCAAAACTCAATCCCACTGTAAACAAGCATTCTGTACTCTTAGTATTAACTAAAACCTCACTTCCCTGGAGAATCTTTTCTCTCTCTAAACCTATAATGAAGGCTCTTTGTTCTCTTATAATTCACACAGTCCAAGGCCATGGTGATGAGGTATAGGAAGGAGTATATAAGTTAATAGTTAATAGTCTTTTGGTTAGTAGTAATAGAGACTCAGACTAATGTCTAGCATAAGCTTAAAAAATTATGGACCTATATAACTGAAGAGAGGTATTCTCAAAGATGCAAACAAATATCAGAAATATTATTCCAACTTTCAGCCATTATTTCTACTTGTCTGTGCTCAAAATAATTTTCTCAGGATTCTATGGCCATCTTCTAGGCAGTGGGCAAGACGGCTGCTGATAACAAGGTCACATCATCTTTACCCTCATCTTGAAGAGTACATCTACAATTCAGAAGTACTGTAGTTGAATAGCTTAGGTAATAAAGCTATTCTTTGATCCAGTTACTTTCTATGCAAACACTTTCCATAACTTTCTATTGGTCCAGCCTGGGACATAAGTGGACTAATTTGTGAGGCTGAACACCAAAATAGATAGCTCCTCCAAAATCACATGAAGTTAATATCTTCAAAGAAAAACATAACAGGCTATCTACTAGAGAAGAAGTGGCATTCTTTAGCACCTCATGTTAGTTTGAAATCATGTCTTCTTTATCTTCCTCTAATAAAAGCTAACAAACCTCTCCTCCTTTGAGACATGTTAGCCAGCTCCTATTCTCGGCCATCTACTGCCATTGCTCAATACTTAACTTAAATCGGTTTGGCACAAGTTTTTTGAAATATTTATCATCATAGTGTACTACTTCCATGTCCATTTGGATGACTTCCCCAATAGTCTAAAGTCTTAAGTTCATAGTTCCTTGGTCCCCTAAAATCTAGTCATCTTAATTTTCTTTTTTCTAAATCTTATCAACCATGGAAATCTTCTTTTAAAAACCTTAAGATTCTAGTGTTAATCTCTCTGACCACAAATTCTGACTTTCTCCCAACATGTCCACACAGACATCCAACAGAAACATCAAGCCTGATGTCTAATTGATAAATCATGGTAGACTGTATTAAGATTGTGCCCCAGGCACTGCTACAGTTCACACACCTTGTCTCTGACCTGCTTGCCCACCTGACAAAGAGCCGCTGCCCATCAACAGCGATTCCAGCTCTGGCCAGATCTCCTCCTTTGGATTTTCTGAGTCCTAGTCTAGGTGTACATGCAATAACATGTAAAAGGCACCAGCTTCCATCTCAGGTCATCCAGATGTTGTGAGCATCAAACAAGTTCCCTCTGGCCACATGAGTTCTAGTTTGTTTCCTCAGGTTCCATTCTGTCTCTATGGATCTCAGCTTGCATTTTCCTTTCCTATGTGTCCTGATGACCTACACTAACTGCAAGCCCACCATGATATGCAGAGGGGACTTAAAGATATTATTTCTCCAGTTTCCTTTCATGATGATTAGCAACTTTTCTCTGATCTTCTAACATCACTGTTAAGATTTCTGTGCCTCCAGGTTCTTGTACACTTTGTATGATCTAATCCCTACAATAAATCTATTTCATATCACTCATAGGGGTACTATGAGTGATAGTACCTAGTCAAGCTGTAACTGAGACACCTGACTGGAGGTTATTGCACAAAACTCTGAGAAGTATCTATAGAAAAATAAAAGTCCTTTAAGAAGCAAAAGAATTCACATCAAAGGAGAATTTATATTCTTAGATGTGTTTGAAAAGTTCTGTATGATTGGAAATGAGAGGAATAGCAGGACTAAAAAACACTCATAAATTTTATGTCTCAAATCACTTAGGATGCTATTTCTATGTATACTCATCCCTTTTTCCATTCCACATAAAATCAAGAATCATTAACAATTTTTTACTAACTGGTCCTATGCTTTTCCCCACCAACCTCAACCAAACATTTTATGTTACATCTCAGTACAAAATGGTAGATTCAGCCTATTTTCAACTTTTCTTCTTCTGTATACCCCATAAGATTACAATAAGGATTATCTAAAATTATAAAAACACAATAACTAAAAGAAAATAGTGGGGGCATCCAAAAACAAGTACTTTAACATATTTCTGGAATATGGAAATTGAGAAAGAATACCTCTTGTGCTAAAGCTCTAACCCAAAACAAGAGAGAAGGAGGTTTCAGCAGATATGGGAAACACCTTGTCCAGCAGAAATCAAGATGCTTCAGAATAGAGACTATAGGTAGAAGAAAGGTCAGGAGAAAGTGGACATGAAAACAAGATTAAATGGAGACCTGTATAAGACATAGACACCTGTCTTTTCACACAGAATGAGTTGTAGTTAGACATTTCACTTGTGCCAGAAAGCAAAGCCCCTCTCCTTCTAGTATTAGCTAAAAGAAAAGGCAGTTGGCTCACTTCCCTCTAACTATAATGTAAAGCTTCTAGCCACCAAACCTCTTCACATACAGAACACACCATAACCTTTTAATTCCCTCAGTTTTAAATAGAAATGAGCAACAAATGACTACCAGAAAACTGAGGGAAGGTTGCAGTGTAACAGAAAGACCAAGATAAATAGCAAAATTTTCCCCTAAACAAAAAGAATATCCAGGAAACAGCAGAAGAGAGCCTTAAGTAAAACTTTAGTGTCCTTACACAGAAGATACTAAAGAAAAGATCAACAAAATTGAGAATCAATATAAAGCCTAATTATTAAGAATTCTAAAGACATGAGAACAATTTATCAAAGAATTAAAATAAGATAATTCTCCAGAGATGAAAGGAGGACCTGTCTCCAATCTGGTAGGGTCTACTTGCAACCAATGGTATGAATTTAAAAAGATCCACACTTGGGCACATTATTATAAAAGTTCAAAACTCCAAAAGTTAAAAGATATTAAAAAGCTTCCACAGAGGGCTGGGAAAGACAATTGTGTACACAGAAATTAGAATCAGAAGCATTGATTCCTGGGATGTCTGGGTGGCTTGGTGGTGGAGTGTCTGCCTTTGGCTCATTCTGAGGTCTGGGATAGAGTCCTGCATCAGGTTCCCAGCAGGGAGGCTGTTTCTCCCTCTGCCTGTGTCTCTGCCTCTCTCTGTGGGCTCTCATGAATAAATAAATAAAATCTTTTTTAAAAAAGCATTGATTCCTTTTTGTTTTATTAGTGACACCACATAGTACAGCAATATTTTTAAGGTTCTGTGGGAAGCTTTTTTCCAACTTAGCATTCTCTACCCAGCCAAACCATTAATCAAGTGGGAGAGAATGAAAAAGAACTTTTTGGTCTGAAAGCACTGATAGATTTATCTCCATACCCACTTCCTGGGAAGTTCCATGAGGAGTGGTGACAGGTGTGAGAGTTGTGTGAGGTAAACCCTCACGACTCATAGCAGGATGACACTAGGAAGTGTCAAAGTTGATAAGTCAAGAAATCGCATTATACATGATTTATTGGAGACATGGAGTTAACCACCAGAATAACAAAAAAATTGAAGTTGTAAAAGTAGCGACTTCTAAAGAAGGACTTAGGTGGTAGGGTAAACCCTTCAGTACAACTTTAACCATGTACATATATTAACCTGAATTAATTTTTATTTTATTTATTTTTATTTTTTTTAATTTTTATTTATTTATGAGAGTCACACACACAGAGAGAGAGAGAGAGAGAGAGAGAGAGAGAGGCAGAGACATAGGCAGAGGGAGAAGCAGGCTCCATGCACCGGGAGCCCAATGTGGGACTCGATTCCGGGTCTCCAGGATCGCGCCCTGGGCCAAAGGCCGGTGCTAAACCGCTGCACCACCCAGGGATCCCTGAAGTAATTTTTAAATGTACTACCAGAGCTCCAATTAAAATTCTTTGTCTAATGTTTTATAATATTAACTACATGGACTGTGGTGAGCAGAATGATGCCCACAACAGGACCACATCTTGTGAATATGTTATCTTATGTGGCAGGAAGGGACTTTGCAGATATGATTAAGGTTCAGGATCCTGAGATGGGGAGATTAGCATAACTTAACTAGGTGGGCCTGACATAATCACAAGGTCCTTAAAAGTAGAAGAAGAGGGCAGCCCCGGTGGCTCAGCTGTTTAGTACTGCCTTCAGCCTGGGGTGTGATCCTGGAGACCCGGGATCGAGTCCCAAGTCGGGCTCCCTGCACAGAGCCTGCTTCTCCCTCTGCTTGTCTCTCTCTCTCTATCATGAATAAATAAATAAAATCTTTAAAAAAAAAAGTAGACGAGGAAAGCAGAAGGGAGTCAGAGGAGATGTGACTAGGAAGAGTAGGTGGAGAGGTGTAACTTTGCTGGCTTTAGAGATGGAAGAAGATGCCTACGTTTGTAGGCAGTCTCTGGAAACTGGAAAGGCAAAGACATTGATTCAACCCCGGAGACTCCAGATAGGAATACAGCCCTGTTGACCCCTCAATTTTATTTCAGGAAGATCCATGGCATGCTTCAAACCTGCCAAAGCATAAGAAAGATTTTTGTTTTATTTTACCATGTTTGTGGTCATTTGTTACAGCAACTAATACATGGACTTACATCTGACCGGAATTAACTACTTTTGATGTTTTCCCATCTTAGAGTATTATTTTCCTTTCAGCTATTACGATCAGGTTTTCCATTTTAAAGGGCAGCAAAACAGACCCTTTGCTTTTCCTATTTTATAGGTACTGACTTTTTTGTTTCATATTTCAGGCAGTTTACCACCATAGTATCAAATCTTCCTTGGTCTCAATTTTGGATCCATTATAATGTGTCTATTTTCAGTGAAGGCATGATGGAACATTTTTTGATGATCTTCTTTCCTAGAAACCTGAATAATTTCATCTGATTGCCCATGTCTTTTTTCAAGAGCTTCAACATCCAGAAACCACATTTTCAGAAACAAAAAAGAAAGTGATTAAGTGAAAGAAAAAGTGATTCTGTTTTTTCTGACACAATTAGTTTTATTTCTCTGTATTGAGTCTTCTAGACGTAACTTCAGGTGTCACAGCAAGGTCAGAAGCTTTTGCTAAACACTCCACTTAACAATCATGTATTTTCATTTAATTATACCTTAAAGTAATTTTATGGTTGTCATTATATATGTACTAATCTTCACTTTCTCTAAACTGAAATTCTCTTTGCCTCTTTGTGGGGAAAACATGGACTTTGAGCTAAATATACCTCTATTCCATACCTGGCTCTCTCATTTATAGTCTACATAACCTTGGGCAAGTTATTTAACCTCTCTGAGCTTTCTCCAACCATAAATACAGAGGTTGTAATGCTTTATACTGCCTACCTCACCTCTGCACTACTGATTTTTTTTAATAATAAATTTATTTTTTATTGGTGTTCTATTTGCCAACATACAGAATAACACCCAGTGCTCATCCCATCAAGTGCCCCCCTCAGTGCCCGTCGCCCATTCACCCCCACCCCCCGCCCTCCTCCCCTTCCAACACCCCTAGTTCGTTTCCCAGAGTTAGGAGTCTTCATGTTCTGTCTCTCTTTCTGATATTTCCTACCCATTTCTTCTCCTTTCCCTTCTATTCCCTTTCACTATTATTTATATTCCCCAAATGAATGAGACCATATAATGTTTGTCCTTCTCCGATTGACTTATTTCACTCAGCATAATACCCTCCAGTTCCATCCACGTCGAAGCAAATGGTGGGTATTTGTCGTTTCTAATGGCTGAGGAATATTCCATTGTATACATAAACCACATCTTCTTGATACATTCATCTTTCGATGGACGCTCTTTGTTGTAAGGAGCTGTCCTCGTGTTTTTCAGCAGCCCTGGTCTCTCTATTCCTTAGATGTGAGTACATCCCCCACTCCTTGTTACAATCAAAATTTTTTCCAGACATTGTCAAATGCCCCCCTGGGGCAATGATTACTTGTTTGTTGAGTGGGTTAAATGAAATTATGTGAGTCATTTAGCACGTTTTGACACATAATAGGTACACAATAAATGTAATTTTTGTATTTTTGGTAGACCTGGGTTCTCAATAATGACAACAACCACATTGTATTGCATAAAAACAAAGGATGAGAAATCAGAGAATGAAAATTTTTAAGTTATTATTATCAGGGGTAAGATTGGCTATAATTCAGAAAGGAAATAATTCAGTATTAGTTCGATTAGGATTATAGGAGTTTGGTTGTGCCTATTCTGAGGGAAGGAGAGGAGGGAACCTGAGTAAGTTAAAGCATTTGTGAATTTGACAGATACCAATTTCAACACTAGCTGACATTTTTTTCTTCTTTTAGTCCCCTGAGAAAAACACAGCCATTGGAATTATTTTTTTTAATTATAAATTTATTTTTTATTAGTGTTCAATTTGCCAACATACAGAATAACACCCAGTTCTCATCCCGTCAAGTGCCCCCCTCAGTGCCCAACACCTATTCACCCTCATCCCCCACCCTCCCCCACCACCACCCCCAGTTCGTTTCCCAGAGTTAGGAGTCTTTATGTTCTGCCTCCCTTTCTGATATTTCCTACCCATTTCTTCTCCCTTCCCTTCTACTCCCTTTCACTATTATTTATATTCCCCAAATAAATGAGACCATATAATGTTTGTCCTTCTCCGATTGACGTATTTCACTCAGCATAATACCCTCCAGTTCCAACCACGTTGAAGCAAATGGTGGGTATTTGTCGTTTCTAATGGCTGAGTAATACTCCATTGTATACATAAACCACATCTTCTTTATCCATTCATCTTTCGATGGACACCGAGGCTCCTTCCACAGTTTCAGCCATTGGAATTTCAAATTAAATTCAAGCCTTATTTCCAACTGTCTGATAATGTAGAAAGAGTTCAGCATTGAGAAACAGGCAGGAAAATGTCTAAACATTCTGAGTCTATTTCCCTATCTGTTATATAAGGAGCAATAATATTATTACTTGATAGTGTTTTGTGAATATTCTGTATTTCATCTGGCAACCTACAATAGAAATCAAGGATTAAGCACCTGAGACCCTACCATTTATTGGTACCTCCTATGAACCAGGCATTGGTCGAAGAGCTTGGCATATATTAACTCATTTATCTTTAAAACAAAGACAAGAAATCCAAGAGCAGGACAGCACGAATCTAACCCTTTTTTTTAAAAAGGCACCAAGGTGCTAAGGCACTTGCCAAAGGTCACATGACCAGGGGGTGATGGAGCTAGAATCACAACCTTCCAACTCCAAAGTCTAAACTTATAACAAGTAACATTTCCTAACTCTTATCCTCGCCTAGTTAGATATATATAGCTGGAGTCTGCATAAGGTCCCTTACTTAGGTTGATGGAAATGCCTTTTCACTTTGTTTTAAAGAATTTTGGGTTAATAAAGAAGACAGATGTGATAATTCAGATTCCAAACTCTGGATTCAAAGTCTTGTGTAAATTTGGATCACAGTGAAGGATAAGAGCCTGAACATTTAACAGACCAGAAAGGAGAGTGATTAAAGACTTACAGTGACCAAATAGCTAGGGATTAATTGCTTACAAAGCAAGTTTATTTTTATTACAAGAGGTTAATTCATTTATGGATCATGTGCAAATCTTTTACAAAGTATGGGGAGAAGTTGGAGCAGAAGCAGATATCTCTGAAATGTTCTCACCTTCCTGAGAGTCTATAGGTTTTAGAGAGAAGATGTACATGAAGAGAAAATAAATGAAAAGAATATACATGGTTTTGGGTTTTTTGCTTTTTGGTTTTTTTTCTGGGTAACTGTTTTACTTGTTGAGACACATATTAGAGATGCCCCATTAGGAAAAGTCCTTCTGATATTACATTCACTGCAGTATTTAAAACTAAATGCTTATGCAAATTTTTTATCACAATCTTTGTTAAAAATAAATCCTATATTAAAGAAACATTTTGTTCAAAATTTGCCTAAAACAAGAAAAATACAAATATTTGCTTTTTTTTTTTAAACACAAATTGTGAAAAGCGTGTTGGGTTGAATAATAAATTAGAGTCAGACTAGGAAGGGCCCACAAAGCCATTCTAAAGAGTCGTGAAGGTAAAGTAGTGAATAATGAGGGTAGAAAAAAAGAAACTGTATCTGAGGGACATCTCCCAAGGAGAGTGGATAGGTCCCCCAAACTGATTAGATTTAATGAGCGAAGCAAAAGGGGGAGCAGAGTAAGACTCCAAGGTAGATAAGTGGTGAAGCCATTAGCCAAGACTAGGCAAGGCATCCCCTATCCCCTGAGAGGAGAAACAGTGGAAGAAAGGGAATAATAAGCGATAGAACGACTTCAGTTTTAGAAATGTTGAGATGGTGCTTAATACACAGGTGTAAATAGCTGATGCGATACTGGGTATATGAATCTGAGTTTGCAATGATTACAACCATAAGAATTTTTATTTATTGCTAGACTCTACGCTAAGCATTTCGTACTCTGTAGCAGAAGCTGCTATTTCTAAATATATGTGCTCCCTCAATAACTATATTCACCTTTATTGATATTAAAAGAACCCATGATTTGTGGCTAAGTACATAGCTACTTGGAAAGAGACTGTGTGTCCTAATCTTGCTTGGCTAGGTGTCATTATGCAACTAAATTCTGACCAATGGCCTGGAAGTGGAAGTGTTCTCAAAAAAGCCTTTCCTTATCTTTTTTAATGCAAGAATGCAGACAATGACATGGCTAGGATAGACAGATACTTAGATATAGAAGTCATCCATAGTACAGCAACCACACAAACCAGTACCTGCATACCAGGAGCACCACGTCAGAGCCCTAGGCACCTAGTGAGATTTATTCGTAAGACAAAAGTAATTTGTCTCTTGTTTAGACTACTAATATTTGGATGTTCTGCTTTTTAAAACAAAACCAAATCTTAACTAGGTCATGTACATCATCTCATATAATCCTCATAACAACACTATCATACCTAATTTAAAAGTGAGGAATGAGGGGTGACTGGGTGGCTCAGTGGTTGGGCATCTGCCTTTGGCTCAGGTCATGATCCTGGGGTCCTGGGATTGAGTCCTAGATGGGGCTCCCAGCAGGGAACCTGGTTCTCCCTTTGCCTATGTCTGTGTGTGTGTGTGTGTGTGTGTGTGTGTATGTCTCATAAATAGATGAATAAAATCTTAAAAAAAAAGAAGGGAGGGATGAGCCTAAGAGAAATGAAGAGAGAGATTTGCCCAAGGTCATCCAAGCAGGAGAAAGTAGAGCTAGAATTTAATCCAAGAAATCCAATGGCAGAGGCCATACTCATTATCCCTAAGCTTTAGGAAACCATCTACTCTTTGATCTATCCAAAGGCATCCCACCTAGATAAAAATCAGTCGTTTCATTTTTTAACTTTTTCTTAAACTATAATATACGTAGAGAAAAGAACACGTCCCTATTTTTTAAATAAGGAGCATATTCAAAGTGTTATCTGGTTTCTAACCTATACTCTTCTTCCTCATTCATGTGCTCATTTTCCCTTGTCCCCAGATGACTATGTAAGCACCATTCTTTCCATGTTTATTTTATGACCCAGAAACACATTATTAAAGTACTCTGGAGACTTCTCTTTTGTAGGCTAGAAAACCACAGGTCCTTATGCTTTTATTTATAGATTTAATTTTCCAACTACTTGAATTATTCCCACTGTAAATCTTTAAGCATTCTTTAATCCCTCTCAATCTTTTACCTAAGTACCCTTCATGGTGGCAAACTGAGCAGCATATATGGCTTGAGAATGGGTTTTTCACAGCACTTCCTTTGTGCCAGGCCAGGATTCATGCATTAGGCCACCCATCATATTGAGTAGATTTAAATACTTGGTGAGTTAAGAAGTTCTTTCTGTTTTTCGGAGACAAAGAGAGCTTTGTGTCATTGCTGAAAAGCCACATAAATAACTTGAAAACAAAGAGTTTGTCAATTACAATCTGTTCTTTATATTTTCAGGATTTGGATTTGGTTAGCCATAATCCACTAAAAGTCATCTGTAGACAGGAAGGCATGGGAAAAAGTGGTGCAATAGTTTCTTTCTGGGACAGACCCAGGGGGTCAGCAAATAGGGAGAGGTACACCATGCTCGAGAGGTACAATTTCCATGGGTTAGGACATTGTCATGAGGAGGAATAATCTCAAGAAATACAGCTTGCTGTCACACACCCCCAGAAAAATCCAGGTGCCCAAATAGCTTAGATTCAAAAGAAAGATCTATGCCACTGTGAAATTCTAAAATTTAGAAGTCTAGAAGTTAATTTGTTTCCAGATATTTGGGTAAAAATTTTCAGAAAAGAAACATGCCTTTTGCTAAGAAGGAGTACTCAGAGGTAAGATTAGAATCTCAGAAGGTTCTCTAAAGATGCTCAGAAATATGGAAAATTGAAAGTTGAAATTCATCAACACTGTAAATTAATTACAGAGATGAAATAATCTTACAGGAAAGAAACAAAATTTACATGCAAATAGATAAATAATGTGAAAGATTTGCAAGTTCTGGAGATACTATCATTAAAAGTGATTTTTATTATTTTAGTATAATGATAGGAACATGAAATTTAGATCCAAAAGTCATGTGCATCACACAAAGAATGGATCTCTCTAATATATGAAAACTGCTGTTAATAAATTTAAAAAAGACCTATCACCCCAATGAAAAGGGACATGAAAAGATAGTTTACAGAAGAAAGACAAATAGTTCTTCTATATTTGACATAATGCTCCACTGTACTCAAAATATGACAATTAAAAATTAAAACTACCAATGAAATACTTTTCATCTCTCAAACTGGCAAGCATCAAAAAGTGTAATAAAACATTATTTGCAAGACTGTGTGAAATAGACCCTTTCATAATTGCTGGCAGGAGTGAAAATTGATCCAATTTCTTAGGAGAACAATTTGGCAATATCTATCAAAATTACAAAGGTATACATCCTCTCACCCACAAGATGCACCTACATCCTTAAGTCATCTACTCCCACATCTTGAAATGACTTGTGTTCAAGGCCTTTATATTGTAGCATTTTAAAAACCCGAGTATAGCTGACACACATTGTCACATTAGTTTCAAGTGTACAACATAGTGATTAAAAATGTTTATACATTATGCTATGTTCACCACAAGTACAGCTACCATCTGTCACCACACAAGGCTATTGCAGTATCATGGACTATATTCATTATGCTGTGCCTTTTATTTTTCTGACTTATTCATTCCCTAACTGCAAACCTGTATCTCCCATTCCCTGCACCTCGCCCCCGTCTCCTCTCTGTCAACCATCAGTTTGTTTTTTGTATTTATAGTCCCAATTCTGCATTTTTTTTGTTTGTTTATTCTTTTTTGTAGTTTTCTTTTGGATTCCACATGTGAGTGAAACCATGGTATTTGTCTTTATCAATCTACCTTATTTCACTCAGCATAATACCTGCTAGGTCCATCCCTCTTGTCTCTGAAGGCATGATCTCATCCTTTTTATGGCTGCATAATATTCCTGTGTGTGTGTGTGTGTGTGTGTGTGTGTGTGTGATATCTTCCTTCTTTCTTATCTTTTGATAAGTGTCCTATTGATGGACACTTAGGTTGCTTCCATATCTTGACTATTGTAAATAATGCTGCAGGAAACATAGCGATGCATATATATCTTTTCAAATTAGTGTTTACATTTCCTTTGGGGTAAATATCTAATAGTGGAATTATTGGATCATATGATATTTCCATCTTAATTTTTTGAGGAAGCTCTGTACTATTTTCCACAGTGGCCGTCCCAGTTTATATTCCCACCAACAGTATACAAGTGTTCCTTTTTATCCACATCCTTATCAACACTTGTTTTCTTGTCCTTTTAATTTTAGCCATTCTGATACATGTATGGTGATATCTCATTATGGTTTTGATTTGCATTTCCCAGGTGAATGATGTTGAACAACTTTTCATGTAGTCTGTTGGCCATGTATGTTTGTATATATTGTAACATTTTTACCATGATGAAAGATTTTAAACTATTTAAATCCTCACTGGTAAGGGCCTGGTTTGATCAATAGTGAATCACTCAATCAATGCCCTACTTAGTTGTTTCAAATAAAAATTGAAGATGAATTCTTTATGCATAGATCTGGAATGATTTATGTGCAGAGTTAATAGGTGAAAGAAGTAAGGTACAGAATAAAATGTATAGTATTTTAGCATCAGCATAAAAAATGGTAGAGGAGACTTCTATTCACTAGTATATGCATAGAATATCTCTGCATAGATAGCCAACTAACTAATACTAACCTAATGATATTGCCCCAAAAGGAAAATGGGTGGGTGGAGGACAAATGTCAGAGGGAAATTTTCTCTGCATAACTTTCTGTATCTTATAAATATTGACCATAGGAAAGTAGTAGTTCTTTTTTATCTAAGAATAGTTCACATACAATGTGAATTGTTTTTAAATTAAATAAAAGCTAGATTAAAAAATCATCTAGGCTTGGGCTCCACCTCTCTAAGAGTTATTTTAACCTATTTTGAAATACAATTTACTATTTTGGAATTTCCCTAGCAATAAATGGTACTTCTTGCCTATCACACATTATTTCAGGGAACCAATGAGAAAACAAGCATGAGAGCACTTTGTAGACTATAAAGTACTATGCAAAGGCAAAAAAAAAATTGTGTATATATAACAGTATTGACTGAGCCTACTGTACTGTAAAATAAATACCTATTTATCTTTACTGTAAAATAAATACCTAATATTCTAATAGTTTTGTTGAAACTCAGTTTAAGAATATCGTACAAATTCTAACCCATTTATTTGCAAATTGTTTATTCTGGCTCCAAACAATGACTTTTTTTAGCCTTAAACACAAAAAAGAACTCACCTCATGTCATGTAATATTAAAAGATAGTCATGTGTAACTCAAACAATAACACATTTAATGTACTAGGAAAGGGAACACCTAGGTGGCTCAGTCCAGTAAGAGTCTGCCTTCAGCTTAGGTCATGATCCCAGGGTCCTGAGATGGAGCCCTACATTGGGATCTCTGCTGAGCAGGGAGCCTGCTTCTCCCTCTACCTTCTCCCTCTGCACCCCCTTCCTGTTCATACTATCTCTCTCTCTGAAATAAATAAATTAAATAGTTTTTTAAATGTTCTAGGAAGGCTTGTGATCTCAAAAAATCCTACTGTGAGGATTTGCTTACCAGGAAGAGAACTTTTAAAGAATAAACAATTACCCAAAACATGAGAACGTATGTATATAAATGCAAATTATCATATATCGAATTTACCCTAGAAAGAGATAAATGCCCCATGTACATTCTAGAATGAGAATGCCATGTATGATTCATTTTCTTGCCAACTTCTGTTGATTGATGATATCTTCTTGTATCATTCTGTTGAATGAGATTCCAAGGCAAACTCTGGACTTAATGGGAAAATATGCAGCAATAATTATGTCTGCCATGTATGTGAGAGTAAGGAATAGTTGGAAGGCCAGACACAGTCACAACTGCTCTCTACATTCGCATATGTTTCCCCTTTCTGCCCTTTAGCACCATAATTTCCTACAAAAAGATTGCTAGGAAAGAGGTTCAGGATAGGATTTAGGCAGACTGGTAGTAAGAAAGAAAGAAGTGTTCTCCTCCCTAGACTTCCTTAGCAAGAAGAAAGGATGAAGAGATGGAAGAAAAACTTGTTTGGAGCTCAGTTAGTTTTTCACTCTGGTTATTATCATGACTAGTTCATATCAATACTACTAGATTTCATTTATATACAATGTAATCAATGAAGGTCAAGAAAGCCCAAACAGTAGCTCATTTAAATCAACATTAGAATCCACAGAAGTTGAATGATCTCCTTTTTGTGTATGTCTCCTTTTTTTTGTTTTGAGATTTTTATTTTTATGAGAGAAAGAGAGAGAGCGCCAAAGCCTTAACATGTATATACTTTGATTCTCTATTTAAACTTTAAGGGTATGTGGTCTAAGTAAATAAACATGGCTACATGAAGAAGATAATTAAGGAAATGCTTGTCGCATAAAAGTTTATAGCAGTTTATAAACAATAGTTTATAACTTTTGAAACAACCTAACCAGCTAAAAATTGGGGATTGGCTAAACAAATTGTGGGATATCTCTACAAAGGAATCTATTGTCATACCCATGATGTAGCAGATTATCAAATCAAAAGATGCTCCCTAATCACCAATAAGTGACAAGAGCAATTATAAATTATAAAAGGAATGCATAATATAATCTTCTTTTAGGTGATACTATAATATTGTTGAAAGCCTACATACCAAAATATTAACAGTGGTTATCTATGGGTGGTGGTATCACGGGGGATGTGTACTTCTTTTACTTTCTACATATATTTATTTCCAATGCATTCAATAGACAAGCATATCCTTTGTAGTAAGCTATACTTGAAACTTCAAGAGGAGTAGACTTTGTTATATTCATTGTTTATGTCCAAGATATAGCACAAAATATTGCACATAAGTGTTCCATAACTGTGTGTCGAAGAAAAATATATTTAAACATATATTTATATTTAGTTATTATAAATAAAATTAATATAGGATATAAATATAAGAAATATATATTCTCTAAAGCAAGAGTTGTGGCAGTCGTAATCTCAGAGGAAAGCAATATGTAACCAACACGACCATTCAAGAAGAAACAGTCACACAGGTCAGGCCAAATAACTACAGTTAAAGGAAGAAAACCACTAAGTAATCACTAAGTAAGTAGAACCAGCAACTTAGCTAAGGAAGCCAATGAGTATACTGAGTTCTAGAAACTGCATCCTCCACAGAGGGCCTAAGAAATCCAGGCTCTTGGCCAACAGGACTGACTCAGGCCTCCTTCACGTCCTTCTGGAATTCAAGTGAAAATAACTCCTCTCTTCTGAGCCCTGATCAGTAAGCTTGTTTCACACAGCTAGGGTGGGTGCTTAGAACCCTCCAGTGGGCTGGAGACATTTTGTAAGATAGGGAGTGTAGTCTGGAAGAAGGAATTTTTGGATTTTAAATGAGAAACAACTCTGCCATTACCAGCGTGTGAGTTTTGCCAAGTTGCATTTTCATTTTACTTGTTTAGTATGAATTAGAAAAATAGCTGTTTGTCACAAGATTGAGGACAAAATGGATAATGACTGAAAAAAATTAAGAAGTACCATAACTAGGTGTTAAACTATAAAATATATTATCTTTACTACCCTAGAAAGAAATGCCCCATGTACATTCTAGAATGAGAATGCCATGTATGATTCATACGGAAGATGCTGAAATATAATATGTACTTAGGTTTTGGAGACCAGATACAAGTGGACTTGGGTGGCAGCCCGGGTGGCTCAGCGGTTTAGTGCCCCCTTCCGCCTGGGGTGTGATCCTGGGGACCCGGGATCGAGTCCCACGCCAGGCTCCCTGCGTGGAGCATGCTTCTCCCTCTCCCTGTGTTTCTGTCTCTGTCTCTCTGTGTCTCTCATGAATAAGTAAAATCTTCAAAAAAATGAGTGGACTTGGGTAACTAGATGAACACATGCAAATCTATTGGTTAAGTCTCTGCACGGAAGCATTCCTAGGTTTTTAGGTTATGACAGCCACAAATAGATGTGTTAACTGGAATAGCAGGGTGTGATTTTGCTGAACTTCGATATCTAGAGACAGGTCCCGACAACGCACAGGAATACATTTGCATTCCATACTTATTTTCCTATTATCTGAGCTCTATCTTCTATTCCACACCAAACAGCAAGCCCTTCCAGACAGCCCCATTTGTACAAATAAAGAGCCATTACTAATTTGTCATGAAATGCAGAAGGGGGAAAGTGTGGCACAATAAATAAGTGTACTGAACAGTAACAACAAAAGGATGTGAAAGATTGCATAGGTTAATGATTAAAATGATAGCCAAAGGGATGGAGTAGCTGGGGAGGGGTTAGGGATTCTTAAAGGAAAGCCCATTAGAACTATAAACAGAATGATCTTTTTTATTAAATCTGCAACTTCAACTCATTCAAGGTGGCTTTAATACAAGAACATAAGAGACAACACAGTGTGTGGCAAATGAGCTGTGATGTCAAGTGGAAATGACTTCATTGTTGGCATTGGACTTATTAGCTAAGACCTTGAGCAAGTAACTTTTCTGAGCCCCAGTTTCAATATCTGTTCAAAAAAATAAGAGAACAGTTGTAGGAATTACTGATAATCTATGTGAAGTGCCCAGCTGACATGTAGGTGCCCATTAAGTAGTATCCATTGACAGTGATGACCTCTCACCCATAAACCTCAACCAATGTACCCAAGTAGTTTTATTCAAAATAAATTCCTTCCTCTGAAAACATAATGGAATTAACTAGGGAGGGGAAATCCTCTCCTTGCGCACTGAAGGTGAGTCACTGGCAGGCAGGCCAAAATTACACAAAGGGAGTGTTACTGATTTGAATATTGCTCTAAGTGAAAATTTTAAGCAAGATTTTCCAAAACAGCTTGGTGCTCTTTTGGCTTTTCTTTAAGTGTTGTGAATTTAAAGAATTTATTCAAAGTCTGTTCCTTAGGGCGCCTCGGCTCAGTCAGTTAAGTGTCTGCCTCTGGCTCAGGGACCCTGGGATGGAGCTCCACATCAGGCCCCCTGCTCCATGCAGACCCTGCTTCTCTCTCTCCTGCTACCCACCACCCCCACCCTTGCTTGTGCTCTCAGTCTCTCTCTCTCTCTTTTATTTTTATCTCTGTCAAATAAATAAATAAATAAAAATTTTTTTTAAAAGAAAAAAGAAAGAGTATAGGTAAAGTAAATGAAACTGTAGACATATGCAGACAAATATTTTACACGGCTGTTTTTATGGAACTGTCAATCAATCTCTCTCTCCCTTCCCCTGCCCTCCACACACACTAAGGATGAGCATCATTTTAGCTAAACTCAATGTCAGCCTTGCTTCTTTGTTACCTTTACCTGTCCTTACTCAAATTATTCTCCTCAGATTCCAAACTGGTCCTCACTATCCGATTGTGTGAATCCAAGATCAGACATCTCTAAAGCTTATTGTCTACGTGGCCATGACATTATTGTTTGGCTGTCTTCATTAACATGACTTCTATTGTCTTCATCAACACAACTTTTTTATTCTAGGAAGCTCTGGAGCAGAGAGATAAATGTATATCGATTCTCAATGCTTTTTGAAACACTCACCTCAAGACACTCATCTTATGTCCACCAATCCAAAACTAGTTTATCATAATCATTAGCTAATTCTAATTAAGCCCTTGTATTGAAAGACCCATTTTAAACTCAAACCCAAAAACCACTTAAATAGTCCAACATTGTCCTTCCTGCTCCAAGATGCTATTAAAACTTTGTCAAGGAAGAAAGCTTACTTACCATGGTAAGCAACAAACTCAGTTTTGCCTTAGCAACAGGCTGTTTTGGTAGTATTTTTAGGGAGCTAGCATTCAGCAATTGCAAGCCTTCTTGGAGCGGGTGTTCTTAGTTTGATGATTATAGTATATAGGAGGGGGGTGTATGGGTATAATTTGATCTATAATAAGAAAGGTTTTTATATCTAGTGTTAATGTGGCTGCTGCCTTTTACTGTTTTCTTCTGTCATTACATTCTTGCTTTACCCTAGTGAAATTCCCTTAAGCTTTCTTCTAAATGCTGTACTTTCCCCTCACTTTCCTTTGTTCTTCTGGTGTGCAATGAAAGGTCTCAGGCATTCCGCACATCTAAAAGACTACAACCATGACCCCATATTCACTAGACAACAACTCACTGAAGATTATCATAATCCTCCAGAGGACCCTTCTCCTAATTAGCAGATCTCTCCCTGGTCACACTAGCTACACAGCTCAACCTGGCCAGTCCAGAATTGTTACATCTCTACAAGTGGTTACTGAGACAGCTTCACAGCTTCTGAGGACAAAGAAGACTGTCTTTTCCATGGAAGAACAATGCTTCAAAAAAAAGCTAAAAAAAAAAAAAAAAAAAAACTAAAAAAAAAAAAAAAGAACAATGCTTCAAAACATCCTTTGAATGGCTACTTTCTAACCTAGGGAGTCTCAACTCATGTTATTTTATTGCAGATTCCTGTTTCCTATTTTTAAATTCCCCTCACCCTTATGCCCACCAACTCCCAGCAAGTTGCTGCTTTAACAGGTGGATCTTTGCAACCTAATGTTTGTAGTAGTCAAGACCAACACAGAAATGCTTTTAAGCATTTTTATGATCATGGAGATTCTGATGCAACCATTGTAAATTATAAAATCATCATGGATCAGCAAAGCCATGCTGCAGTTTTCCATTTGGAAACCAGCAATGAAGTGTTTAAAACAAAAGAACAATGTGAAGATAAAGCAAAAACAAAGATTGGTATCATTGGTGGGCTAGCTTTTCAGAATGGTAGAAGATATTCACTTTTTTTAAAATGAGGCAATGAGTGTATATAATTAATAATAGCAAGTTATATAATGAATAGTTTCCTTGCCCCTTGTTTCATGCCTTTTTAAAAACTTTTCCTTTTATCCTTTTGGTCTGCTTTTTAAAAAAGTTAGTGTTTCATACATTTTGAAGTGGCATAACTAAGGCGAGGCCACAACAAAAATATAAAAAGAAATATAGAATAACAGGTAATAGCTGCTTTTTCTGCTATGGACTTATAACTGTTAATTTCTATTTTGCATTACTTCTCCCGGAATAAATGAGAAACAGATTCAAAAAAAGGACCTAGAACATTGAGATTTTTAGTAATCTAACCCACTCCCCACTTAGCAGAGCAATACATTGACAACAGTGGTGAGACACAAGCTTTTTATTATACATTCCCTAATTTTAAAAAATTAGCGTGTTTAGAACATGCATGTACTATACATGCATAAATTTTATACATGTCTTATTATACCAATATAATTCATAAGACATGTATGGTACACAAAATTGAAATTTTGTTAAGTGTGGAGGCTAAAAATACAGAAATAGAAGATACCAATTTTTGTGTTTAATCCAAAAGATTTTCCTACATTCCCTGAGATGAACTAGTCTGAACTTTCAAATTAGACCTTTCAAGGTTTTCCTTGCATCTTTAAGAAAGTTTATAATAGGGCAGCTCCGGTGGCTCAGCAGTTTAGTGCCGCCTTCAGCCCAGGGCCTGATCCTGGAGACCTGGGATCGAGTCCCACGTCAGGCTCCCTGCATGGAGCCTGCTTCTCCCTCTGCCTGTGTCTCTGCCCCTCTGTCTGTCTCTCATGAATAAATAAAATCTTTTAAAAAAAAGCACAGCCCCCAACACACCAAAGTTCTAGATTCTCTCATTCTACCTTAAATAGATTAATTAATTAATTAAAAAATCTCACTCTCAGTCTTCATCTCTGGGATGATCTAGTTCTGCAAGGAGAAAAAGCAGCACTGGGGTGTAAGAGGCAGAGACACAGACAGAGGAGAAGCAGGCTCCATGCAGGGAGCCCGACGCAGGACTCGATCCCGGGACCCCAGGATCATGCCCTGGGCTGAAGGCAGGCGCCAAACCGCTGAGCCACCCAGGGATCCCTCAAGGGTGCTATTCCTGACAAGAGCCTCCGCGGCAGCCAGAGCAACGTCCAACCCAACTGGCCTCAGATCATTTCATAATTCGGGGGTGGGAGGTGGGGGGTGGGGAGCTTTGAATCTCTGTCTTGGCCCCTGGCAGACTAACCTAGGAAAACAGGCTTGTCGGGGAGAGAGAGTGAAAAAGTGAACCAGGGGACATTTCGGATGCTGGGGTGCGGCACGGAGTCTCGTGTTTATTCTTCGTGCCTGGGACACGGCCGGCTTTGAATCAGAACATTAAATACACAGCACCGCAGCCTGGGCCCGGCCCGGCCTCTGGCGTGTGGCGCGAGGCCCTCCGCCTCGCCAGCGGGCCCGGCCCTGGTTCCGCGCTCCCGGGAGTGCCGGGTCCCCGCGCAGCCGGCGCAGCTCGGGTCACCCCTGGTGGGGGTTTCTCCGCTCCTGCCTCCCCCGCCGACGCCGTCCCAGGAGGAGGGCGGAGAGGCGCGGCCGGGCTTCCTCGCCGGGACCCCGCGGGCCTCTGCGCGGAGGGCGGAGCGGGAGGGGGGCCCGGCGAAGGCGGGAGAGGGCGAGCCGGAGGGGAGCACGGGGAGGCCGGGAAGGGCGTCACTGCTCGCTTTCCGCTTCAGGAGCGGGCGGCAGAGGCGGCGGGGCGGAGCGGCGGCGGCGACGGGGTTCGCAGCGGTCCTCGCCTCCACTCCTCCGTGGGCCGCGCGGAGGGAGCGCGGGCGCGGCCGGCTGCACCCACCCGGGCCGGAGGGCAGGGCGCGGGGGGGGGGGTGCTGCGCGGGGGGCTCCGCGAGCTGGGCGGCCGCGCGTCTCCCGGACACTAGGGCTCCGGCTGCACCCACCCGGGCCGGAGGGCAGGGCGCGGGGGGGGGGGGTGCTGCGCTGGGGGGCTCCGCGAGCTGGGCGGCCGCGCGTCTCCCGGACACTAGGGCTCCGGCTGCACCCACGCGGGCCGGAGGGCAGGGCGCGGGGTGGGGGGGGCTGCGCGGGGGGCTCCGCGGGCTGGGCGGCCGCGCGTCTCCCGGACACTAGGGCTCCGGCTGCACCCACCCGGGCCGGAGGGCAGGGCGCGGGGCGGGGGGGGGCTGCGCTGGGGGGCTCCGCGGGCTGGGCGGCCGCGCGTCTCCCGGACACTAGGGCTCCGGCTGCACCCACGCGGGCCGGAGGGCAGGGCGCGGGGTGGGGCTGCGCGGGGGGGGCTCCGCGAGCTGGGCGGCCGCGCGACTCCCGGACACTAGGGCTCCGGCTGCACCCACCCGGGCCGGAGGGCAGGGCGCGGGGTGGGGGGGGCTGCGCGGGGGGCTCCGCGGGCTGGGCGGCCGCGCGTCTCCCGGACACTAGGGCTCCGGCTGCACCCACGCGGGCCGGAGGGCAGGGCGCGGGGTGGGGCTGCGCGGGGGGGCTCCGCGAGCTGGGCGGCCCGCGCGTCTCCCGGACACTAGGGCTCCGGCTGCACCCACCCGGGCCGGAGGGCGGGCCGCGGGGGGGCGCTGCGCTGGGGTGCTCCGCGGGCTGGGCTGCCGCGCGTCTCCCGGACACTAGGGCTCCGGCTGCACCCACCCGGGCCGGAGGGCAGGGCGCGGGGGGGGGGGGCGCTGCGCGGGGGGCTCCGCGGGCTGGGCTGCCGCGCGTCTCCCGGACACTAGGGCTCCGGCTGCACCCACCCGGGCCGGAGGGCAGGGCGCGGGGGGGGGGGGCGCTGCGCGGGGGGCTCCGCGGGCTGGGCGGCCGCGCGTCTCCCGGACACTAGGGCTCCGGCTGCACCCACGCGGGCCGGAGGGCAGGGCGCGGGGTGGGGCTGCGCGGGGGGGCTCCGCGAGCTGGGCGGCCGCGCGACTCCCGGACACTAGGGCTCCGGCTGCACCCACCCGGGCCGGAGGGCAGGGCGCGGGGTGGGGGGGGCTGCGCGGGGGGCTCCGCGGGCTGGGCGGCCGCGCGTCTCCCGGACACTAGGGCTCCGGCTGCACCCACCCGGGCCGGAGGGCAGGGCGCGGGGCGGGGGGGGGGCTGCGCTGGGGGGCTCCGCGGGCTGGGCGGCCGCGCGTCTCCCGGACACTAGGGCTCCGGCTGCACCCACGCGGGCCGGAGGGCAGGGCGCGGGGTGGGGCTGCGCGGGGGGGCTCCGCGAGCTGGGCGGCCGCGCGACTCCCGGACACTAGGGCTCCGGCTGCACCCACCCGGGCCGGAGGGCAGGGCGCGGGGTGGGGGGGGCTGCGCGGGGGGCTCCGCGGGCTGGGCGGCCGCGCGTCTCCCGGACACTAGGGCTCCGGCTGCACCCACCCGGGCCGGAGGGCAGGGCGCGGGGCGGGGGGGGGGCTGCGCTGGGGGGCTCCGCGGGCTGGGCGGCCGCGCGTCTCCCGGACACTAGGGCTCCGGCTGCACCCACGCGGGCCGGAGGGCAGGGCGCGGGGTGGGGCTGCGCGGGGGGGCTCCGCGAGCTGGGCGGCCGCGCGTCTCCCGGACACTAGGGCTCCGGCTGCACCCACCCGGGCCGGAGGGCGGGCCGCGGGGGGGCGCTGCGCTGGGGGGGCTCCGCGGGCTGGGCTGCCGCGCGTCTCCCGGACACTAGGGCTCCGGCTGCACCCACGCGGGCCGGAGGGCAGGGCGCGGGGTGGGGCTGCGCGGGGGGGCTCCGCGAGCTGGGGCGGCCGCGCGACTCCCGGACACTAGGGCTCCGGCTGCACCCACCCGGGCCGGAGGGCAGGGCGCGGGGGGGGGGGGCGCTGCGCTGGGGGCTCCGCGGGCTGGGCGGCCGCGCGTCTCCCGGACACTAGGGCTCCGGCTGCACCCACCCGGGCCGGAGGGCGGGCCGCGGGGGGGGCGCTGCGCTGGGGTGCTCCGCGGGCTGGGCTGCCGCGCGTCTCCCGGACACTAGGGCTCCGGCTGCACCCACCCGGGCCGGAGGGCAGGGCGCGGGGGGAGGGGGGCGCTGCGCGGGGGGCTCCGCGGGCTGGGCTGCCGCGCGTCTCCCGGACACTAGGGCTCCGGCTGCACCCACCCGGGCCGGAGGGCAGGGCGCGGGGGGGGGGGGCGCTGCGCGGGGGGCTCCGCGGGCTGGGCGGCCGCGCGTCTCCCGGACACTAGGGCTCCGGCTGCACCCACGCGGGCCGGAGGGCAGGGCGCGGGGTGGGGCTGCGCGGGGGGGCTCCGCGAGCTGGGCGGCCGCGCGACTCCCGGACACTTGGGCTCCGGCTGCACCCACCCGGGCCGGAGGGCAGGGCGCGGGGTGGGGCTGCGCGGGGGGCTCCGCGGGCTGGGCGGCCGCGCGTCTCCCGGACACTAGGGCTCCGGCTGCACCCACCCGGGCCGGAGGGCAGGGCGCGGGGCGGGGGGGGGGCTGCGCTGGGGGGCTCCGCGGGCTGGGCGGCCGCGCGTCTCCCGGACACTAGGGCTCCGGCTGCACCCACGCGGGCCGGAGGGCAGGGCGCGGGGTGGGGCTGCGCGGGGGGGCTCCGCGAGCTGGGCGGCCGCGCGACTCCCGGACACTAGGGCTCCGGCTGCACCCACCCGGGCCGGAGGGCAGGGCGCGGGGGGGGGGGGGGCTGCGCGGGGGGCTCCGCGGGCTGGGCGGCCGCGCGTCTCCCGGACACTAGGGCTCCGGCTGCACCCACCCGGGCCGGAGGGCAGGGCGCGGGGCGGGGGGGGGCTGCGCTGGGGGGCTCCGCGGGCTGGGCGGCCGCGCGTCTCCCGGACACTAGGGCTCCGGCTGCACCCACGCGGGCCGGAGGGCAGGGCGCGGGGTGGGGCTGCGCGGGGGGGCTCCGCGAGCTGGGCGGCCGCGCGTCTCCCGGACACTAGGGCTCCGGCTGCACCCACCCGGGCCGGAGGGCGGGCCGCGGGGGGGCGCTGCGCTGGGGTGCTCCGCGGGCTGGGCTGCCGCGCGTCTCCCGGACACTAGGGCTCCGGCTGCACCCACGCGGGCCGGAGGGCAGGGGCGCGGGGTGGGGCTGCGCGGGGGGGCTCCGCGAGCTGGGCGGCCGCGCGACTCCCGGACACTAGGGCTCCGGCTGCACCCACCCGGGCCGGAGGGCGGGCCGCGGGGGGGCGCTGCGCTGGGGTGCTCCGCGGGCTGGGCTGCCGCGCGTCTCCCGGACACTAGGGCTCCGGCTGCACCCACCCGGGCCGGAGGGCAGGGCGCGGGGGGAGGGGGCGCTGCGCGGGGGGCTCCGCGGGCTGGGCTGCCGCGCGTCTCCCGGACACTAGGGCTCCGGCTGCACCCACCCGGGCCGGAGGGCAGGGCGCGGGGGGGGGGGGGCGCTGCGCTGGGGGCTCCGCGGGCTGGGCGGCCGCGCGTCTCCCGGACACTAGGGCTCCGGCTGCACCCACCCGGGCCGGAGGGCAGGGCGCGGGGGGGGGGGGGCTGCGCTGGGGTCTCCGCGGGCTGGGCGGCCGCGCGTCTCCCAGACTCTAGGGCTCCGGCTGCCATCGGGCCGCGGCCGGGACGGAGCTCCCTGCGCTCCCCCGGGGGCCTCGGCGGCGCGGCCCCGCAGCTCCACGCACGCAGCGATGCGGGCGCGGAGGGGCGGGCGGGCGGGGGCGCGAGGCTGCCGCCAGCCGCCCGGAGCCGCTGTCCACTGCTGAAGCGCCGGCCGCCGGCGCCGCGCTGCCCACCTGGAGCGACTCTGCTAGTACGGGACGCACGGGATGCCCGGGACGCCTCGCTCGCAGCCCGGACCTCCGCAGGCTGGGGTTCTCCTCGCCCGCCGCCGCCTGCTGCACTCGCTCACCCGCTTCGCCCCGGAGAAGGTCTGCCTGCCGGCCGCGCTGCCCCAGCGCCTTCGTCTTCAGTTCTCCGGCCTCCCCGTCGGCCCGCGTGGCGCTGCAGACCCCGGCGGCCAGGCGCTGCGGCTCGGCCTGCGCGGCGGACCGGGCGCGGCGGTGCGGGGCCGCTGCGCTGGGGCTGCGGGACTGCAGGACGTGCTGGCGCTCTCCCGCGGCCCAGTGCTCCCGAAGCGCTTCCTGCGCCTGCGGCACCGGGGCCGCCCGAGCAGCGGCCCCAGCCTTGGCCGCGCGCGCCCCCGCCGCTCCGGGCGCAGGTGGCCGGCGACGACCGCCGAGGCACCGGGGGCGTCGGGGAGCCCCGCTCGGGGGCTGCCGGACCCGCTCCGCTTTCTCTTCTTCGGAACGCACGGCTTTTGGGATGAGATCCTCTTCACTTTCTTGGGCAGGCAGACGGGCCGACCAGCGGCCACACGTCGCTCTGGTCCTCCTTTCTGTAGGGCAGCTGCAGCTTCGTGGTGGAGAAACTCTACTTCCACCTGCACTGGAGCCGCGGCTGGAGCACCTGGAAGCGGTGCCCGTCTACGTGACCTTCCTCTACGCGTGGGAGCTGTGCCGGGGCCTGGGCCTCCGCTCGTGCGGCGCTTGCTCCGGGGACTATTCTCACTACCCACTCAATTTCATGGGCCTCATCACCCTGATGTATTTACCTGGTTGGATATTCCTTAGTGTGTACCAGGACCTACTTGGTGTTGTGACGGGTTCAGTACATACCAACTATCTAAAAGAAAAAAAAAAAGTCATTCGAGTCCCGCGAACCAATTCGATTTATTTTTACACGTTTAAAACGGAGTGGTTTTTTTAGCCTTTTATTTTTATACGGTTTCCTAAGCTCTTCTAATATGTTTTATTCGACTTTTCGGTTTTTCTGACACTTTGGAACCTATGCATAATACAACATTTTGAAATTTTACTCGAAACATAACTCAAAGTACTTGTCAATATTTAAAATCCCTTACAAGCCCAAACAGCAAAACCATGATACCTTAACATCAGAAGCTGTAGTATATTCACTTATTTGGGCATGGGTGGGTGATAACTACTAGGTTTTTGTTGTTGTTGTTGTTTAAGAATGAAGTTATTCAAATCAGAAATTAATGATCTACAAGATTTGGTGAAATTTTCTAATTCAGTGATTTTTTTTACTTTCTTTTTAATCCAATTTCATTTTAATTCCCTGCCCTATTTACCAATCACTGCTGAAACTCAGTGTCTTTTATTCCTAGAATGACAGTTAATAACTCTTAAAGTGCCTCCCTCTAGCGCGCAAGTGGAAAGAAACTGACAAATGTGAAAACACATCCTATGGATCGATTTTTAAATAAATCTTTTCTAGCAACTCAGACAGGTGACACTGTGTTAAGATTTTTGATCTTCATCCTGGAGATGATTGTTTTTCCAATGTGGATTAGCCTTAAACGCCAAGTGTGTTGACATTGATCAGATGCTGTGTTATCTATAGTTGTAAACTTTTGTTGTAAAATGTTCACCTTATATGCCCAAAGGCCAAGCAAAATTTTATCACCCACAATAGTATTCTAACCCTAAGGACTCTTTCTACATGGAGCTTCAAGAGCAGAAACAGTTCCTTGGAATAAAATGAACCTGAATGTTCATTATCCTCGCATTAGACCTAATTGCTTACCGTGAATACAGATAGGTGTTTTCAGAGTATTTCTGCCACGGCTCACTTGTAATCGTCTTTCTTTTTCCTTCTGGACCCACAGAGTTCTTGGGCCAAACCTGATGTGCTAATGTGCAGTATAAATCAATGATAGCTTTTTGGTGACTCATTATTGTCTGGAAGCTCCAAAGTTAAATGAGATGATAAAAACCACTTTAAGAAATCATGTCTAATCAATAATAATGTACTTTAAGGTTGTTTGTTGTTTTATTATATTTAGAAAAGATGTAGAATTGAGTATAGCTCAGCCAAGGATGACTAACACTTTCTCAGTTTTAGTTATGAAAATTATGAGGAAAACTTACAGTTTGTACAAATGAATTGTTTCCACTTCAAATTATTAGCTTGTCTATGCTATGAAAGGGGACTTCTTTCTGGTTTCAAAAAATATTTGCTATGGCAGTAAAAACAAATATGTATTTAGATGATTGTTGGGAATAATTTTGAGAATGTTATTTTAATTCACTATCTGAGGTTGTGAGCTAAATTATAAATAATGCAATATAATCAACCCCACCTGTGGAATGGATCGTGTCAAACTGATTATTTTAGCTAGTCAAAGCTGAGTAGCAAACCAAATGTTTGCAGAAAGTTAAAGTGTCACTTTATGAAACTTGGTCATAGGTAAAGGATTTCTGAAAACACTGGCCAGAGAAAAGTAGAAGTATAGACACTAAAGTTAGTCAGATGCTAAGCAAATATTTGTAATATGAATGTGACCCATTGCACAGGAATCTGAGTTAGGTGTGGCACCACACCACACATTCCTGTGAATGCTTAACCAAATCCTTGACTTCTAGGATACTTGCTAAATGTACATGTTTGCACTTACATCCTTCATATACGGCTCCTCATCCCTGCTTACCTGCTTACCAGCGTTCCTAGGTTCAGAAATCTGTCAGGAAGTAAGAAAGCCTGCTACTTTTTGTTTGTTTGTTTTTGCTTTTAATGTTAATCCTATTTTAAAGAAAAAAACAAGTTTTCCATCCATTCATTTCATTCAAGAAATAATTACTGTGCACCCATTATTTGCAAGGCATTTGCCTAAATTCTGCAGATACAGCAATGACCCAACACAAACAAAATCTGTCCTTATGAAGCTCAGGTATTAGTGTTTTGGAAGTTATACTTAACTCGGAAAGCTACTGTTTTAGTACTAGGCAGTGAGAGGCAGTTGCTAGGAGGGTCCTCATCAGGCTGGATATTCATCAGAATAAACATCAATCCATCATCTCTAAAACAAAAGTCCATTAACAGCCCCTCTTCTAGTTCTACAAAGACTTCATCCGTATGTATTCCGGAAGTGATTATCCTGTCTATGAACTCGCACCTTGCTCTAAGACTTCTTGTTATGTGTTTACTCAATTTCTTTTTTTTTTTTAAATATTTTATTTATTTATTAGAACACACAGAGAGAGAGAGAGGCAGAGACACAGGCAGAGAGAGAAGCAGGCTCCATGCAGGGAGCCTGACATGGGATTCGATCCCAGGTCTCCAGGATCACGCCCTGGGCTGAAGGCAGCACTAAATCGCTGAGCCACCCGGGCTGCCCCTGTTTACTCAATTTCTTAATTGACATTTTGCTATAACTGAAACTTGAAAGAAAAAACATGGCAAGAATCATCAGATCAATCAATTTTGTTAACTCATTAGCAGTTCAGACATAGAAGTGACAAGCCAATATAATAGTTAATATTTAAGGAACACCACCTGCCAAAAATGAGCCTCTATTACATACATAAAATCTGAAGTGAATATATGTATATATCCATGTATATGTTTTAAATGAGTAACATTTATACATCTTAAGTAGATGTATATAATCTTAATATATATCCATATACAAAGTAATGCATATAAAATATGATCTATATCTCTTAATTGTAGATATATATACATATGTATACAGATACATACAGACACAAACCCACAGATTTTACTTAAAACTCTAGCAACCCTCCTTTTACAACCAAGACAATGAAACTGAAGCCGGAAGAGGTTAAGTAACTGCTCAAGTCATACAGCTATTGAATATTTAGACTTGAATCCAAGTACTCTGTACTCCAGGGTCTGTTTTTAACAGCAACACTGTCATGCCTTTGTCTACTGACCGCAATGATTTTGGATCTTCTACGGATTTCGCCTTGCAGTTTGTATTGCTCTTCCCTTTCACTATCACAAATGCAAGTGTAGATGTCTAATAACCAGGCACTAGTAACAAAAACACTCTATTCCATGGGAAATAACAACGATTTATTAATACCAGGATACATAACTGAAAATCAGCCTAGTAATAGTCTTATACTTAAGCAGAGCTCTGAAGTGGAGTTCTTCATTTGAAGTCAGGCAATCTTGATCGAAGAATAATATACCAAGAGGCATGATACCTTATATCACAAGCTAGGAAAAATACATAATTATTGCTACATATTTAACATAGCATTTGGAAGGATCATCATTGTGAGAGCTAAATGCTCCAAAAGTTAAAATTAAATTTTTTTGCACCAACATTTATTCTGAGTTGGATTAAATACCTTAAAGTCTAAGGAGTCCTGAACAAAAAACATGGAAGAAAAGTAACAAGTATGATTTTTGCTCCATGTTTAACTTCAACAACACTGAAATTTTCTTCTAAAGGTGCTTTAACTTTTAAATCAATTCTATCTGGGCACTGTATCTACAGAGAAATATGATCTTTCAAGTTTCTCATGTTAACAATGACATTTTTAGGTTCTGCAAAGACTCCAAAAGGTTGATAATCTATATCAATATTTCAGACATTTCGGTGTACCTAACTTTGAATATTTTATCAATATTTGACATTTCATGTTTCGACTCAGCAAAACACAACTTAGAAAAGTATGACCTGTCCTTTGTTATTTAAAAAATGTTTCTAATTGGTTAATCCTATCCTTTTGAAAAACTAATTTTCCCTACTGTTTTGAAATAGACTCCATTGACATAATGGACCTGGTTCTATTTAAGAGGGCTGGTGAAGAATTTTGGTAGACTGTTTTGGTTCTTTTTCCACTTCCATAATACAGTTAAAAATCGATATACTTGGAAAGGAAGTTATAGTCATGCTACAGACTTGGAGTGATAAATAAATGATTGTATTGTAATATCTGAAAGCATTTTAATAAAATCATTTCTTGTTTATATTAAAAGGCATTAAAAACACTTTACATTTTAAATTAATTTTAAATATACTATCTCCAATATGTTTTCCAACATTGTTTAATGGAACTAAGCTCCTTTACTGAGGGGAAATAAAAGAAACACTCTTTCCCTCCCTCCATCAAACACATGCTTCAGTTTATGCTGAAGAGAAAGATGGCTGTAAAAGATGATGTTGTTGTGTTGCCAGGTTTTTTTTTTCTTTCTATTCTTAGACTTGGTACCAGAGGAACCAACAAAAGCAGCAATTGTTTGTGTGGACTTCTATTCACTAGAATTTGCCTCATTCTGATTTTTAACATTGAGGTATGAAACCATCACAGAGGCAGTGGCTTCTAGACACTAGCAACCCAATTGTAAATTAAACTGGGATGAGTGTAGCGAATTTTTCCCTAGAGACTTTTTCTCTTAATATAAAGAGAACATAAATTTAGAGACTTTTCCCCTTAATTCTGAAATTCTCTTTGCAGAAATGGTCTTTCTTTCTTTCTCTTTTCCCCTAGGGAGAAAGAAAGAAAGGGTGGGAGTGAGGGACTGGTCTTTGACATACAGAAAGACTTGATTTTCATCTTTTAATGATTCCATTAGAATCCAAACGTCACATGGACCAACTTTCCCATTTGGAAAAAATGAATTTTTACCATGGTTAAGGAGAGTCCAGGTTTGAAAGAAAGCTGGTTAAACTGGTTAACAACCAGTTCCATCCCAGGCAGGAATTATTGACATGACATCTCTGACAGATGGTTTCTCAACTCAGCTTGGACTATTCAAGGCAGTATTAATTATGTTTTTCATGCAAAGACTGAATGAAGGGAAAGCTATCAACAGCTGAGCTGATAAAACCCACTCTCTGTCAGTGAAGGAAAAGGCTTTTCAAGGCTTTCAGGAGCTAACATATCTTGTGTGTTGCACATTGCTAATGTATTGCTTAATACATTGCTTGTGTATTGCAATGAAACGTTTTATAAGGCACTCTTTTCTTGTCATTAAAAAATCAGTGTTTCATTCTTTTATCATGATACGTATGGTCTTACATCTTTCCAAATGATGCCTTCATTCACTGAGTCTAAGCAGCAAGGCTTTGAGAACTTTGAGAGTAATTGACATTACTTCAGAGAAAGAGGAAAAAAGAAACATTGGCTGTAGATAGAGGAGTTGAAGGTTAAATGGTAGGGAGCCTGCTTGGGTTGCTGGAGTCTCAATGTGGCTGGACCCAGGAGAAGCTTTTGGTTGCTTCTCAGGGCTACCTACAGAATGTCAACTGGGGGACTTTCCTGATAGTTTCCTCTGGCAGGCCTAAACAGCTGCATTAAGAAAGGAATTGAGAGGCCACAGGTGTCACAGAAGCAAGTAGCTAGCCAGGAAGGATGAAAGATGCCAATCGGAAAAAGAGAATTATATATTAAAGGGAAAGCTAGCTCCACTTTTGATGGGATTCCAACAGACATTTAGGTTATATCTGAGATACTTTATTAACGTATTATTAAATATAATGATGAAAATAAGACTTGTTTCACAGGATCTCAGATTCAGAACTTTAAATATTTGAAAGGTAGTTGTTGTTGGAGAAAAATGGTATTGAGAAGAATATGCAGAAAGTTTACATCATCTAATTTTGATTACCCACTAACTTTTAGATACTAAAGCAAAATTAAATATGCTGTTGTACATTTCTGAGGGAGAACTATTTTAGTCTTAACCTTTTATTAGAAACAATGAATGGACAGGAAGATAAAATAAATAAGAAAATTCCCTGGAGTACATCAGAGCAAGTACTCAGATCCTAAGTACTCAAAAGCAAATATTTAACAAAATTTATCATTGTTCTTACTTGTAATGAGGATATTTTCAACAAACAAAACAGAAACAAAAGAATAATAAAGGCATTAATAGGAGATATAATGAAAAGGATAGTATTCAGTAGCTTTAGAGAGCCCATGGATTATCTTTCTATGTAAAATAATTCAGATTATGAATGCTTTTCTAAGTCTTTATATCATGTAAGATTTGAATTAAAAGAAAATGTTGAGTTCATGAAATGCTGTACACCCTTAGTTTGGTGAGGTATCAAAATGTGTACTTTATTATGTTAACATTTATTCAGCAAATTTTCTGAGGTTTTTTTTTTTTTTGCATGTGTAATGATGTGATTGGACATACTATAAAAGTTTTAATAATGTGCTTTTAAAGTCTCTACAAATGTACAAGTAAACAGTCCACAACTTACTAAAACCTAAAATTATGGTATTTCAGGGGCACCCGGCTGGCTTAGTTGGTAGAGCATGTGACTCGATCTGGGGTTGTAAGTTCGAGCCCCACATTGGGTGTAGAGATTAATTTTTAAAAAAATTAAATCTTAGGGAAATAAAAATAAATAAAACCATGGAGTTTCAGAATTTGAGGAGAGAACTAAAGGTCATCTAATTTAACTTCCAGACAGTAGAATAATTCTTTCTAGATCCTCTTTTACAGGTGTCATCCACTCTCTTCTTGATCACATCCAATGAGATTATGATACTTACTCAGCTCTCGCAGGCCAAGAGAGCTGAGTCAGTATCATTTCTTTGTTCTATTGTTTTAGTCGCTAGAAAGTTCTTAACAGTAAGGGATATCTATAATTTTCACACATTTTCCAAGTTTTCACCCATCAAAAGAGGACCAAAGGTTTGAAGAAAGTTTCCAAGTGTGTCTTAATTGTTTTACTCCTGGTGAAATATCCAAGATCTTTCAGCAATAGATAATAAAGTGTACAATTAGAAGATTATTATCTACTTCAATCAGGGCACTTTATTTCTGCAAATGGGAACAACATTAAGCACTATTACCTTCTTTAGCAGCTCTGACCACTTGATTGTTTCTTTTCTTTTTTTTTTAAGGAGATTTATTTATTTGAGAGAGGGAGCAAGCTTGGGGGTAGGGGAGGGGCAGAGGGAGAGGAAGAGAGAGTCCTAAGCAGACTCTGCACTGAGCATGGAGCCAGGCTTGTGATCTCAAGATTCTGAGATCACCACCTGAACTGAAACCAAGAGTCTGACTGATGTTCAACTGACTGTGCATCCCAGGTTTCCCCCCACTTCAATTGTTTCAATTGAACTTTTATTTCTCCAAACACCCCAAGTCTCTTGTAAACTGCTGTTAAGCCCGTGATCACTTTGTGTATATGCACATTCGTATAAAAATAATTGGCATGGATCTGTTCTATTCCCATACTCCATGAATTGGCTTGAAGTGAATGATAGAGAAATGAAGGCAAGTTGAGTGAAGAACAGAGAATCGACCATTGAATTCACTCTTCATTTCCTTCATTCCTCTGATTTTCCTACTCTCATTTTGAGAATGAGCATTTGTCATTCTTTATGTTTTCTCCACAGTTAGGAAAGAATCTAGCACAGAGCCGTACTCAAATTTTGTTGCTGATGATGAACTTATCTGAGCTTTCATGTCAGACAATTCAATAGTGGAAGCAGGAATTAGGAATATGCCACATGGCCACATGGCCACACAGGACATTAATTTATGGAACATACACGAGACTCACCACGTGCCTAGAATTATGTGGAATTTGCTTAGTCTCTCCTCTCCTTCCCTCATCTGTTCAGCAACTTCTTTTGTCAGGTGCAGAGATTTTAGCTACATTATAGATTAAAATTTGTAAGCTATTTATAGAACCTAAATACCCTTTGAAATGTTATTTTGGAAATATGAATTTTAAAAAACCGACGTGCAAATGAACTAGTTGGTGGTATAAGTATTACTACATGTCACTTCCCTAAAGACTGTCTTGCTCAGTTTGCAGCTTACTGATACCTGTCTTGATTTTTGTTGTTTTTTTTTTTTTTTGCTGATGACTTTCTGGATTTTGGCAATTTTTGAATAAAAAAGAAAAACAAAATTCAAAATTAGTTATATTTAGAAAATTGCTGCTAGTGACAGGTGGTAAAAATTTATGTTTATTATCTATGTATCTGATCACTTCTTGGTATATTTCCAACTCCAAATATTATTGACAGATTGTATTAGTCAGGATTCTTCAGAGAAACAGAACCAATAGGAGATATATATGTATAGGTAGACAGATATTGTGATAGATAGATACAGAGATAGATAGAGATATACAAAGAGAGAGGCTTATTATAAGGAATTGGCTCACACAATTATGGTTGCTGACAAGTCCTGAGACCTGTGGGGTGAGTCTACAAGCTGGAGACCCAGCAGGGCCAATGGTGCAAGTTCTAGTCTGAGCCCAAAGACCTAAGAACCATAAGAAACAACAGTGCACCTTCAATTCAAGACTGGCAGTCTCAAGACAGGAAGAACTGATGCTTCAATTGGAGTCTGAAGGCAAGAAAATACCAATGTCCCAGCTAGAAGGCAATAAGGCAGGAAGAATTTCCTTTTATTCAGAGATGGTCAGTCTTTTTGTTCTATTCAGGACTTCAGCGATTGCATGAGGCCCACCCACATTAGGAAGGACAATCTGTTTTACCTCATCTATTAATTTAAATATTAAACTTGGGGCACTTGGGTGGCTCAGTCACTGAGCATCTGCTCAGATCATGATCCCAGGATCCTGGAATCGAGTTCTGCATCAGGCTCCCTGCAGGGGGGGAGCTTCTCCCTCTGCGTATGTCTTTGTCTCTCTGTGAGTCTCTCAGGAATAAAATAAAATCTTTAAATATATATGTTTATATACTATATGTCAGCCAGAAATATCTTCACTGAAATATTCAGAACATTTGATGAAATATTCAGGCATCCTTGGCTCCATCCAGTTAAGACATAAAATTTACCATCATACAGAGCAAAGCATTTGAACCAAAGGATTAAAAATGAGCATAAGGAAAATTGAGGAGGGTTTATTCACTCACCTGTTCAACAAATATTTAAATGTGTATTATGTGTTAAAAGCCAAAGGAGAAATAGATAATTCTTCTTCTCATGGAGCAAAGATACAGATTTTAAAACAAAATTTTATGTCAGAGAAAGGTGCTATTGGAGGAGAAATAACAGACCGCCACCTAGACTGAAGAACATGGTGGCAAAATTCTACAAAGAGGGTCCAGGATGCTAAAGGTCCTGGCAAGAGTGAGTATCAGACACTGAGTAACTCAAAGCCCATGGAGTGTAGATTAAGAGAGAATAGTATAGAAGGGTGAGTGAGCAGGTCCTGCAGCCTTCCTGGCACATTAGAGTAGGAGAACCATTTCCTAAGGGTGTTGACAAGTTACTTAGAGAGTTCAAACAGACAAAGGACTGATCCACTTTGCATTTTTGAAAGGAAACTGAGAGAGGACAAGATGAGAAATAGAAAAAGCCATCTAAGGGGCTATTATACAAAAAAGTGAGAGGGGCACCTGGGTGGCTCAGTGGTTGAGCATCTGCCTTTGGCTCAGGTTGTGATCCCGGGGTCCCTGGATCAAGTCCCACATCGGGTTCGCTGCAGGGAGCCTGTTTCCCCCTCTGCCTGTGTCTCTGCCTCTCTCTGTATGTTTCTCATGAATGAATGAATGAATGAATGAATGAATGAATGAATGAATCTTTAAAAAAAGTGAGAGATGGATGCTGGGCTGGGCTAGGATTGATGGTGGAAATGGACTAGCATATTACATCTGAGAGACACATAAGAGACCCAGCAGACACTGTGTGGTGATTAGATGCAAGGAGAAGGAGAGAAGCAGATGCAGTTGGCTGAGAAGTGACTGTAGACTCAGAGCCTTGAGGACCTCCCAGAGCAAGTGATAAGAGGAAGTCTGCAAGAGATGCAGGGATAAATGGTCAGATAAGCAGGTGGTCCAGAGAATGTGGTTTGGCAGACAACAGAAGAGAGAAGGAGGATGTGTTCAGTATCATTAAATTCAAGTTGAAATGAAAGCAAATTAAGAACAGAATCAATGACCATTGTATTCCAAGATATTCAGGAAGAGGAAGTGTAGGCAAGGATCTGAGATGTGAAACTGAAATATACTGAGGGTTGCAACTTGGGAAAATGATGATGGTGGCATATGTGACTGGTCTGAAAAGTGGCTGTGGGGGCACCTGGGTGGCTCTGTTCACTAAGCCTCTGGCTCCTGGTTTTGGCTCAAGTCATGATCTCCTGGGAGGGGAGGGTGGGGAGATTGAGCCCCATGTGGAGCATCACAGAGGACTCCCTGCTGAGTGGAAGTCTGTCCCACTCCCCTGTCCTCTGCCCCTTCTTCCCCCCCCCCACCCTATCCACATGTCTTACTCTCTCTCTCAAATAAATAAATCTTTAAAAAAATATAAAAGTAGAGGGAAAGGACTGGCCTGTAGGCAAAGAGAGGTAAAGGGTCAAGGGAGAATTTTTTATCTTCTAAATCGGGAGATTTGTTCATATATAAATGTTGCTGGGAAGGAGCCAGTATAGAGGTTGAGGGTACAAAAGGAAGGAGATATTAGATCTCTGGTTAAAGTAGGTTTAAGAATAATTGATAAGTATGAGTGATGAGAGCTCACTATTTGTTTTCTATGCATGACATGTATCAGTTTAATTCCCCCAGCAACCTCCTCATAGGTACTATAATTATCTCCATTTTTACACATGCTGTTATTGGCACATGGGGTAGTTAACCACCTTGCCTAAGGCCATGAGAGGTAGAGCCAGGACTTGGGCCCAGGCAGTCTGGATCCCAAGCTGCATTCTCTGAACACCTACATAGTCAAATGGAGGAAAAACGTAAAGGGGCAGATAGAAAGGGAAGAAGAACCTGGGATTGGCTCTACACTGAATGTCCATGCTGCCCATATACAATCTAATAAACAAGCCAGAGAATGCATCTGAAACCAGTTCTACTCAAAGAGAATTCAGATGCTTATCTGTTGACTAACTTTTGTATTTTGGATTCAATTATAGATTTGTTTATTCAGTAAAGACTTTTTGAGCACCTACTATGTAATAGGCACTGAAAATGCCCTGGGATTACAAAATGAGCAAATCTAGGAATGCCTGGGTGACTCGGTCAGTTAAACATCTCCCTCTGGTTCAGACACGATCTCTGGGTCCTGGGATCGAGCCCTGAGTCCATGGAGTCTGTGTCTCCCTCTCCCTCTGAACCTCCCCCCTTTCTTGTGCTCTTCCTTGCTCTCTCTCAAATGAATGGATAGAAAAAATCTTTTAAAAAATATGAGCAAATCTAACATGGACCCTACCCTTGATACCCTAACTTATTGTATTACTCAGCTCAGGCCGCAGACCGGTGCTGTGAGCAGCAGAAACTTATTTTCTCTGTTCTGGAGGCTGGAAGTCCAGGATCAAGGTCCAGCAGGATGGTATCTTCCCAGCTTGCTGATGGCTGTCTTCTCACTTGTCCTCATATGGCAGAGAGAGAGCAAGGTCTCAGGTGTCTCTTCCTATAAGGACTAATCCTATCAAGATCAGAGTCTTACCCTTATGATCACATTTAAACATTACCTCCATAAAGGCCCTGTCTCCAGATATAGTGACATTGGGGGTTAGGGCTTCAACATATTCATTAGGGAGGGGAGGAGGGGAGATAAAATTCAGTTCATAGTATATATTCTTTCTTAATTCCCCCAATGACCCTGTATGGTGGTGGTTGTTGTTATTTTTTTATTATCGTTATTAATTTACAGTTCACAGATGAAGTGATTGAAACCTATCTGCCACACAGCTAGTAAGGGACAGGAATGAGACTCCATTTCAGCATTCTTTTTAGGCAACACATCAGTCTCTTAGAAAGTCCAGGGTGGTATTATTAGTCAAGAGGGAAAGACTATAAAAAAGAAGCAGCATCCTGTTAGTCTTAACCCTCTATAGTTATATAAACTAATCATCATTGGTTTTTATTCTCTCTAGAGATAAATTCTATTTTGTCCATGCCTAATTTTAACCTTTCTTAGTAATTATTCACAGATTTCTAAGTGAGTCCCTCCCCATTTTTATTTTATTTTTTCTCCAGAGTCTATTTGTTACCCAGAAAATTAGCTCTCTGGAAACATCGGATCACAGACACTATGTCTCCAGGACTTTCTGCAAGCTAACACAGAGGTTTAAAGGGCAACTACACTCAGAGTCAATTCGCTTCAATTTCATACAATATATCTTGAGATTAGTGTTTAATATAGTTGCCCAGTGTTATATTTCCGATGTATTATAACTTTTACTGGGTAATCACATTTCCATTAAGTTTATAGGGTATTTATTTCCATTTCAGAAACATGAATTCCTAATATTATTTCTAGATGATCTATAAATAACTGTAGATATGCTTGCCAGTGTGTTGCTTTGCCTTTGATGGTATAAAATGGAAAACATAAATAACAAAGTATTTTGTTTTCTTACCCAAAGGAAAGAATATCTTTTTTAAATCCATGAAACTGTATATTACTTTGGAAGCTGTATGCAAATCATACAGTTTAGACACAATATCAGAAGGAAAGGTGGTCTCCTAGGAAACTCTTGGCAGTTTAAATGTTTGGTAGGTTCCTTCTTCAATTAAAGCAGAGTACAGTAAAGGGACATATCCCTTGAGTCACCCGATGTATTAGAAGTCATCAGCCTTCCCAAAACACTAGAGGTAGTCTGAGTGAAAACTTGTTGTTGGAGCAACTGGGTGAAATCCTGGAGCATAAATAAATTCCAGATTTTAACTTCACCACACAAATCACATTTTGGGGGATAATATGTTTAATTTCATGGTAAGAAATTCTGTCGAGGGTCAACTTGCTGTCCCCAAATAGTTGAAGTATGTCAATGGAAACTTCTCAAAAATGGTAAAGGTCAGTGAATGGCCTTTCTACAAAAATACTTTTCCAAAACTAGACTTTCTTGAATAGGCTCATTCACTAAATCAGATAAATGTTAATAAATAATTTGATAGTCAACTTTACACCAGGATGAACCAATAGAACACTTGTTTTGTTTTGTGCTTTGGTCTTTTATAAAACACAGTTGGGAAAGGGTTGCCCTAAATGGATCAACTAACATTCAGCCTATGCCATGACTCACTCTGATCTTCTTACTGTTGGTAACTCTACAACAAAAGCACTCCTTTTGCCCAGGATTTAAATGTATTAAAAAAGTTTCTCAAAATTTAAGAGTAGTTGAGATTCCTCCTTTTTACATACCTTACATGCAGCCAGGAACCCAGAATCTCCTCTGATATATCATTTACGTTAATTTCTTTCCATTCCCTCGGCCTCCAGAGCAAACAGAAATCAACTACAATCTCATACATTACCTCCCTCACCCAAATTTCTGTACAGTTCAATGTTTAAACTAATCTTAGAGGACAGTATCAGGAGCTACATCTTCTACTGTACACCTAATACCTGTAGTTGACTTTTAGCAAAGCAACTTCATCCATCATATTAAACAGTTTATTTTTTATGTTATTGCTTTATATTAATATATAGATGCATTTCAGTTTTATCTTCATGTAGAGCCATGAATATGAGGTTTCATCCCCATTTCTGTTTATTCATTATTTAATATCCCTGATAATTTTTTCTCCCTCAAGGACATTTCTGTAAGTTTATTTCATGTAAGTGCCAGAAACATACTTTCTGCAATTTCCAGTTTTTATATACTGTTTTGTAGAAGAGCTTGGTACTTCAAATTGTGGCATTTTTTAAGGTTTTTATTTATTTATTCATAAGAAACATACAGAGAGAGAGACAGAGACATAGGCAAAGGGAGAAATAGGCTCCCTGCAGGGAGCTTGATGTGGGACTCCATCCCTGGACCCTGGGATCACAACCTGAGCCAAAGGCAGATATATGCTCAAACACTGAGCCACCCAGGTGCCCCAAAATAACAGAATTTAAAGACTGGTGCTGGCAAGTTCCAGGACTTGGGGTCAGCAAATAAGCAGAAGCCACACTTCCAAGCAAGGTACACTGTCTGCTTCTCATCCTCTGTTATCACCCCTCAGGCTGCCACAGGCCAAGTTTTGGAGTGTACATTTTTAGTAGAAGTAAGACAGCCCTCTTAATTGCAGCTTGCAAGAAAGCACTAGGACCAGAACTATGTTAAGGACACTTTCCCAGGAGGGCACAGATGTTCTGGGTGAAGCTCAGGTCTAATAGTTATGAATCCTTCAGTGGATCCATATTTTTTTATTCCAGAAAGTGTGTGTATGATCTGACTCTGAGCCTATGTACAGACGTACATGGGAGATCTAACAAGGGAAAGTCCTGTTACCTGACCTATTTCCACATTGTCTAAACCAAAAGTGAAAAATCCATTTAGCCATGGGCTATAGAAATACAAATAAGAAAGAAAGATTTACAAGTAGAATATCTCTGACTTGATTTATGATTGTATAAAACAGTATGTTTTTCTACTTGTTTTTCTTGTTATCTGAGAGTTGAAAGCTATCCACTTTAAAACAAATACAGCATCATAGAAACATAACTTATTACATTACCTAATAAATGACAAATGTAAACATAATACTTATAAATATATATTAATAACTTTCTTGTATTAGTCTGGGGCTTCTTTTGATTACCTTGCATAGTATATTAAGTGATTCATACAGTTGAACTCTTTTACATGTTTTAGAAGACGAGCATATCTTAAAGTAATATGCTTAACGTTTTCAAACAGAAATTTGCAAGTCTTTCATCTTTTAAAGTGCCCTTGCTTTCTTTTTTGAATGTATTTATCATTCAGTGGCCCATAAGAAATGGTTACATTAGCACATTATAGTAGCATGTTGTTATAAATTTGTTGAGTATGGATATGGTTTAACTTAAGGAATATTAATTTGGAATAAAAATGATTTATGTATTTTTATCATTCAAATATTAATGTAGTCTAAGAGCAAGATACTTTAATACGCAGAGTTACTATTGAAAGATATGTATTTAGTGTCAGCATACCTATTCAGTCCCTGTTTTTGTGGATTGTTCCCTTGAACTTCCTCTATTACAGAATTCCCCTTAGTACTTCTTGCACAGATGGCTTCGTGGTCACATATTCTTTCAGTTTCTGCCTTATCTTGGAAGCTCTTTATCTCTCCTTCTATTCTGAATGAGAGCCTTGCTGGATACAGTATTCTTGGCTGCATGTTCTTCTCATTTAGGACCCTGAATATATCCTGCAAGCCCTTTCTGGCCTGCCAGGACCATTGGAGGGGTCTACTGTTATGCTAATACTTCTCCCCATAAAATTTAGAGATTACTTTTCTCTTGCTGCTTTAAGGAAATTCTCTTTATCTATTAAATTTACAAGTTTCACTATTAAATATCCAGGTGTAGAGCGGTTTTTATTGATATTGGGGTTGGATCTATCTATTTCCTGGATCTGAATGCATGTTTCCCTCCTCAATTTAGGGAAGTTTTCAGCTATGATTTGTTCAAATACATATTCTGGACCTCTGTCCCTTTTGGTACCCTCGGTAACACAAGATAAACGTAGATTTTTCTTTCTGAGGCTGTTACTTTTTCCCTTACCCTATCCTCATGACCTTTTAGTCATTTTCTCTTTTTTCCCAGTTACCCTCCTTGCCGTCAACTTGTGCTCTATGTCACTCACTGTTCTTGTACCTCGTTAACCCTCATCGTTAGGACCTCTAGTTTGGATTGCGTCTCATTTAATTGATTTTTAATTTTGGCCTGATTAGATCTAAGTTTGTTGTGCCCAAGATCGCGAATCCGAGAAACCACCGAGGAGCCAACACTGATGCAAACACATGAGGGTTTATTTACAAGCTCGAGCTTGGGTCCAGGAATACCCGACACAGCAGAGCAGGGACTTGGACCCTGAGGTGGGTTTCAGATTAGTTTTTATAGGCTGGTCTAGGGGATCTTCAGAAGGGCTAGAGGAATTTCTCAAGTTCTGTTTACATTTTGATATGGGACTTTCAAGGGCATTGAGCTCTGTTCTTATTCTAATAGGGGCTTCCTGCCCTTGTCTTGGGCTCTGTTCTCTTTCTAATAGGGGCTTTCTAGGACGTTAAACTGTAAGCTGTTTTCTTCCTGTAACTGAAGTAAGGTAAAGTTCAGCTCTTATTCACAGGGGCCTGGGATGGCTGCACTTGTGATAACGCTGAACTCAAAGTGGAATGGCCTTAATTTTCTCAGCCTCCACATTTCCCCCTCTCAGAGGAGCCTAAGGAAGGACCCAATCATGGGTCCAGGTTGCTCTCAGAGTGAGCCAGGGGGAATGATTAAACCAGGATTCTAACCAACCTTGTTGCTATTCTCGCTCCCATTTACATTCCAGGGAAGAAGCAACATCTTCGGTTAAGGCAGCACATAACCATCCCCACTCCACCCTTTGTTGTAAGACTAAGTCTAATCCCCTTCTATTTTGAAAGACAACCTCAGACTAGGGAGTCTTGGAGGTGGGAAATAAGTGAGAATGGCACAGTCTTAGCTTTAGGGGATTGTCCTTGTCCGGTTGGCTTTTCCATTCTGGAACAAAGTCCTTGAGAACGGCGTGTGGGTCAGCTGGCCGGATGTGGGTGTAGTGGACCCAGGGAGTAATCCCGTCGACCTTGAGAGCGGTGAGAGTGGTCAGGATCACGATGTAAGGTCCCTTCTAGCGAGGTTGAAGTGTCCGGTGTTGGTATCTCTGCACGTACACCCAGTCACCTGGCCGATATCAATGGGGGTCTGGGGGTGGCCCAGTCTCATAGAGGGCCCTCAGCTTAGGCCACTCCTGCTCATGGGTTCATTGTAACACTTGGAAGTAGAAAAGAAGTTGGTGATCATCAAATTCAGCAAGCCCCTCAGGTTTTAAATTGGGGATAACGGGTGGAGGAAGACTGAATATGATCTCGTAGGGAGTCAGTCCCATCTTATATGGGGAGTTCCTCACCCTATATAGGGTGAAGGGGAGGAGAGTCAACCAGTCCCCACCAGTCTCCAGGACTAATTTAGTTAAGGTCTCCTTTAATGTTCTGTTCAACCTCTCTACCTGTCCTGAGCTCTGGGACCTATATGCAGAATGTCATTTCCAATCTGCCCCAAGTACTAGGGCCACTCCCCGTGTTACCTTAGAGATGAATCCTGGGCCATTGTCTGACCCAATCTTAACAGGAAAACCATACCTCGGTAAGATGTCTTCCAGCAGTTTCTTGGTCACGGTCTGTGCCGTTTCAGGTTTGGTGTGAAATGCCTCTGTGCATCCTGAAAAAGTATCTACAAACACTAATAAATACCTGTATCCGTATTTTCCAGGTTTTACCTCAGTGAAGTCCACTTCCCAGTAGTCTCCTGGGCGGTCCTCCCGGAGCCAGGTGCCTGGGTTAGATCCATGGGCGGTGCCATTAGTTAACTGGCATGCGCAGCAGCTCACCACGATCTGCTCGATCTTTGCTCGAGAGTCTTTAATAGTGATCTTTGCATGTCGTATGAGGTCTTCCATCTTCCTTGTTCCTTGTTCCCGTGTGAGTACTCCGATGCGTTTTGGATAGGACTCGCCGTCCCAGTTCCTCTGGCAAGATGATGCTGGAGTCTGTGGCCCTCCACCAGCCACACAATCACTGGGTCATAGGCAAGTGTTTGATCCAGTGTAAGTCAGCATCACTATAGTTGGGGGTGTCCGGCAGGGTCCGTTCCCCCGGATCAGGTAGCGTGGTTGCTAAGACCTGGGTCACCAAAAGGGACGCCTCCTTTGCTTTTAAATCGGCTAGCCGGTTTCCCCTGGCTACTGGTGTGTCTGCCTTTTGGTGCCCCGGACAGTGGATGATGGCCAGGGCCTTGGGCAGCCAGAGGGTCCTCAGGAGTTCAAGAATCTCCGTTTTGTTTTTAACAGTCTTTGTCTCTGCTGTCAGAAGCTCTCTCTCTCTCTCTGTAAAGGGCTCCGTGGAATGCGAGCGGTGGCAAAGGCGTACCTGCTGTCGGTGTAGATGTTTATTCGTTTACCTTCCCCCATGGTCAGCGCCTTGGCCAGTGGGATCAGTTCTGCCCATTGAGCCAACATTCAGGCTGTCAATGGCTCCGCCCAGACGGTCTCCGTCTCCGTGGTTATGGTATGGCTGCCCCCGCAAATCGGACCCCTTCTCGGACAAAACTGCTGCCGTCCGTGTACCAGGTGGCATCTGCGTTCGGCAGTGGCTGGTCCTGGAGATCAGCTGTGATTCTGTGCATCTGTGCCCAAATTTCTTGACAGTCATGCAGAGGGGGGTCCCAGTCTGGGTTAGGGAGTCGAGAGGCATGGGGTATTGGTGGACCCTGACAGGGTCTGCCCCCGGCTTTAGTTCTATGTATATGGCCGGTGGGTGCCGGCCCGGTTTCTGCCCATGCTTGGGGAATTCCTGAAGCCAACGGTCAATGTCAGTCATTGGGGTTGAGGGCATTTAGTGGGGACGATAGAGACGATATTCGTCTTCTAAACTCAGGACAAGCACCTGAATAGGGTGCCCCTTCTTGTTTAGGACTTTTGCCCCTTCGGGGTGGAAGCAAATTTGTGCCCCCTATCTTGGTGAGCAAATCCCAACTTAACAACGGGTAGGGACACTCAGGGATGACCATGAAGGAGTGGGATACCCGGCCCGTGCCGAAATCCACAGTTCTTCGGGTAGTCCATGAGTATTGTTTGGTGCCAACAACACCCGGTGTTGTTTTGGGGACCGGGCAGGTCCCCAAAAACATTGGTGTTTTTTTGTTTTTTTGGTTTTTTGGTTTTTTGTTTTTGTTTTGTTTTTTGTTTTTTTTTTTTTGCAGCTTCATGTTTGGTTTTGGCCAAACTTTTTATTTAGTATTTTGTAGTTGCTTAACACACACTTAAATGGTCTTATTGGGGGAGGGGATAGGGGAGGTTCTTGTAGATTCCCAAGGAAATGTCAGAAAGGCAAAATATGGCCAGCATTATCCATTTGCTTTTTTGGATTTACTGGGTGAATAGCACTTTCCTTACATAAGCATCTGATCTCAGGTTTTTCATTACTGAGAACATTGAGATTTCAGTTTGAAGACACTTTGAAATCCTAAGAGTGGCATACCCCGACCACCCTCTAATAGCTAGCTTGTTTGTATAAGCAGAAGGATTTCACCTCTCCATTTTAGAAGGCTAGATGTTTGTGGAAGGTCTTAGAATTGCTTTGCCTCATTTACTGGGAAAAATCAGATATAGGAAGTGGCCTTTAGGGACACTTTTAACTTGAAAAATTACAACACTAGTACACAAGTTAAGTCTTAACACATTTAACATTTGCTTATTGAAAGCAATGTCATAAAGTCAAATAAGATTAAACAGGTTTTACTTTTTTCCCTCACAAGAACATAAAAATTATGGAAGGGGAACTTAACAGGAAATTTTAAAAAGGTAACACAATTTTTCCTTTTAGTAGTCCTTGGGTAGTTATGACAGAAAAGGTTCCACTTTTTTGTTTGCTTTCTTTGAACGGGGATTTTGGTCCAAAATCCCACTTCACCCATGAAGTTTTGTTTGCCAATTTCCCTTGGGGTTGTAATAAAGCCGAATGTTGTGCCCCAGTGTCCACTAGGAATTCAACAGGTTGCCCCTCCACTTTAAGAGTTACCCTGGGCTCGGGGAGGGGTGCCAAACCCCAACTCCCATAATCGGCCAGGTCCTCCATTTTCAAGACCTTGGCAGGGGTCTTAGATCTTTTGTTAGGGCAGCTTTTCACCCAGTGGCCCTCTTCTTTGCAATAAGCACATTGGTTTTTGTTCAGCTTAGGGCGCTCCCGATGGGGACCAGGGCCATCCTCCTTACCTGTCCCTGAAGCCAGCTTCTTGAGGTGCCTTCGTCTTTCCTGTGGGTCATCCATGGGTTGTGGCCAGCAGGATCTTGGTCAGGTTTCGGGTCTGCCAGTCACTTAGTTTGGTTTGTTGTTCTTCCGGACTTTCTCTATTATTATAGACTCATTCTGCTACTATCACTAAGTCCTGCAAGCTCTTCTCTCCCAGTCTCTCTACACTTTGCAATTTCTTTTTAATGTCCGGAGTGGCCTGGTTAACAAAAGCCATGATAATTGCAGCCTTTGTTTCCAGGGCTTCTGGGTTCATAGGGGTGTACTGCCTAAAAGCCTCTATTGACTCTCCTCTAAGAAGGCTGCTGGACTCTCATCCTTACCCTGTCTTACATCATAGACCTTGACCAGATTGGTAGGCTTGCACTGCGGCAGCCTTGAGACCTGCCATTAGAGTCTGGTGGTAGACCCGGAGTCTCTCCTTACCTTCAGCTGAGTTGTAGTCCCAGGTGGGGCGGGATAAAGGGATGCTGAGGGCATCCCCGCCCCTCCTGGGATCCCCGCCAACTCCTGGGAAGATTGGTGAAACCCCTGCTTCCCCAGGACGGGGCTTTCCTGTCCTGGGGACACTCGCCCTGGCCTTAGCCCAGGTCTTCATGGGGCCCCTCCCACTTAGGATGCCTTTTGTTTCTTTCTTTCTTCCCTGCCCCCTCTTCCTACCGAGATAGAAGCGTGAACTCTTCTCACTGTAGCATTCCAGCTGTTTTCTCTTTAAATCTCAGGCTGAATTTGTAGGTTTTCAGGATGATTTGAAAGTTATTTAGGTAATCTGGTGGGGACAGGGGAGTTGGGGACCCTAGTCTTCCACCATCTTGCCCCCTCCTACTCTGTTTTTTGTTTAAAATTGTTTCTAGGGCTAGCATCCAAGATCTATAAAAAACTTATTAAACTCAGCAGCAAAGAAACAAACAATGCAAACAGGAAATGGCCAAAAGGCATGAACAGAAATCTCACAGAGGAAGACATAGACATGGCCAACAAGCACATGAGAAAATGCTCTGCATCTCTGGCCATGAGGGAAATACAAATCAAAATCACAATGAGATACCACCTCACATGTGTGAGAATGGGGAAAATTAACAAGGCAGGAAGCCACAAATGTTGGAGAGGATGTGGAGAAAGGGGAACCCTCCTGCACTTTTGGTGGGAATGTGAACTGGTGCAGCCACTCTGGAAATCTGTGTGGAGGTTCCTCAAAGAATTAAAAATAGATCTGCCCTATGACCCAGCAATTGCACTGCCTGGGATTTACCCCCAAAATACAGATGCAATGAAATGCCAGGACACATGCACCCCAATGTTTATAGCAGCAATGTCCACAGTAGCTAAGGTGTGGAAGGAGCCTTGGTGTCCATCGAGAGATGAATGAAGAAGATATGGTTTATGTATACAATGGAATACTACTCAGTCATTAGAAATGACAAATGCCTACCATTTCCTTTGATGTGGATGGAACTGGAGGGTGTTATTCCGAGTGAATAAGGCAGTCAGAGAACGACCTACGTTATATGGTCTCCTCCATTTGAGGTATAGAAAAAATAGTGAAAGGGAATAAAGGGGAAAGGAGAAAAAATGAGTGGGAAATATCAGAAACTGAGACAGAACATGAGAGACTCCTAACTCTGGGAAACGAACTAGGGGTGGGCAATGGGAGGTGAGTGGGGGGTGGTAACTGGGGGACGGGCACTGGGGGGGCATTTGATGGGATGAGCACTGGGTGTTATTCTATATGTTGGCAAATTGAATACCAGTAGAAAATAAATTTTAAAATTCCCAGCAGTGCAATTGCTGGGTCACGGGGCAGTTCCATTTTTAACATTCTTTGATAAACCTCCACACAGTTTTCCAGAGTGGCTGCACTAGTTCACATTCCGTCCAACAGTGCAAGAGGGTTCCCCTTTCTCCACATCCTCTGCAACATTTGTTTCCTGTCTTGTTAATTTTCACCTTTCTCACTGGGGTGAAGATGTATGTCATTGTGGTTTTGATGTGTAAATCCCTGCACATAGCAAGCATATAGCGTATCACCCAGAGCTCATCCGGTCAAGTGCCCCCCTCAGCGCCGGTCATCCAGTCACTGCAACCCCCAAAGTACCTCCCATTCCACTACACCTTGATCCTTTCCCAAAGTTAGGCGTCTTTCATAGTCTGTCATCGTCAACTGATATTTCCACTCATTTTCTCTCCTTTTTCCTTTATTCCTGTTCACTATTTTTTATATTCTCTAAATGAATGAGACCATGTAATGATTGCCGTTCTCCGATTGACTTATTTCCCTCAGCATAATACCCTCCAGTTCAATCCACATAGAAGGAAATGGACGGTATTTGTCATTTCTCTTCTTTCTTTTTTCTTTTTTAACTTAACAAATATATTCAGAACATTTCTTCTTAAAACAGCAGAAGACAGTCTTTTTGAGTGCATATCGAACATTCTCCAGAATAGACCACATACCCCGTCAAAAATCAGCCCTTAACAAGTACAAAAAGATTAAGATTATACCATGCATATTTTCCAACGACAATGGTATGAAACTTAAGGTCATCCACAAAAAAAAAAAAAAAAAAAAAAAAAATTGGAAATACTACAAATACATGGGGGTTAAAGAATATCCTCCTGCTAATAATGCATGGGTTAACCAGGAAATTAAAGTATTAACTTAAAAATACATGGAAGGAAATGAAAATGAAAACATGAAGGTAATATTAAAAGATGTCTTAAGTGATCCTCTGATTTTCACACATGCTCTTCTTAACCTCCATTGTGGAGCTCATCCAATTTCTCCCAGGTATTTGGGATTAATCCCCCAGCCAGCATAGTAACTTCCTTCCTTGCCTGTTGATTCAGAGGCATGAAGAGCTCAAAGTGGCCAGGCAGCAGTTTCAATTTCTAGATCAGTGAGATTGTTTTTGTGTCTCTCTTTGTAACTGAGACCTCTAGGCCAGCAGAATATAAAATCGTGGGAACAGAGAGTCAACATTTTGCAAATAGATCATGAAGCGTTGTAGTGAGTAGTACCACTCCCAGTTCCAGGCCTTGACTTCTGCAGCTGTGAATGCGCACTATGGGAGAAACAGCATCATATATTAGGAGCAGATTTGGAACATATATAGCCCTATGGAGAACCTTCTCATAGCCTGCAAGGAATTGCCACATAGCTGGCACTACAGCTGAATCTTCTTTTTTAAAATTTTTTTAAATTTACTTTTATTGGTGTTCAATTTGCCAACATATAGAATAACATCCAGTGGTCATCCCATCATGTGTCCCCTAAGTGCCTGTCTCCCTGTTCCTCCCCCCACCCCGCCCACCTCCCTTTTTACCACCCCTAGTTCATTTCCCAGAGTTAGGAGTCTCTCATGTTCTGACTCCCTTTCTGGTATTTCCCACTCATAATTTCTATGTTCCCCTTTATGCCCTTTCATTATGTTTTATATTCTTAAAATGAAGGAGACCATATAATGTTTGTCCTTCTCTGATTGACTTATTTCACTCAACATAACACCCTCCAGTTCCATCCATGTCAAAACCAAAGGTGGGGGCAGGCCCGGTGGCGCATGGGTTTAGCGCCGCCTGCAGCCCATGGCGTGATCTTGAAGACCCGGGATCGAGTCCAATTTTGGGCTCCCTGCATGGAACCTGCTTCTCCTTCTGCCTGTGTCTCTGCCTCTCTCTCTTGCTCTGTATCTCTCATGAGTAAATAAAATAAAATCTTAAAAAAAAAGGAAACCAAAGTTGGGTATTTGTCGTTTCTAAAGGCAGAGTAATATTCCATTGTATACCTAGACCACAGCTTCTTTATCCATTCATCTTTCGATGGACACAGAGGCTCCTTCCACAGTTTGGCTATTGTGGACATTGCTGCTATAAACATTGGAGGGCAGGTGTTCAGGTGTTTCTCTGCATCTGTATCTTTGGTGTAAATCCCCAGAAGTTCAATTGTTTGTTCATAGGGCAGTTCTATTTTTAACTTTCTTTGACAATCCTCCACAAAGTTTTCCAGAGTGGCTGCACCAGTTCACATTTCCTCCAACAGTGCAAGAGGGTTCACCTTTCTCCACATCCTCTCCAACATTTGTTTTTTCCTGTCTTATTATTTTTCACCATTTTCCCTGGGGTGAGGTGGTATTTCATGGTGGTTTTGATGTGTATATCCCTGATGGCAAGTGAAGCAGAGCATTTTATCATGTGCTTGTTGGGCATGTCTATGTCTCCCTCTGTGAAATTTCTGTTCATGTCTTTTGACCATTTCATGATTGGACTGTTTGTTTCTTTGCTCTAGAGTTTAATAAGTTCTTTAGAGATCTTGGATACTAGCCCTTTATTTGATACGTTATTTGCAAATATATTCTCCCATTCTGTAGTTTGTATTTTAGTTTTGTTGACAGTTTCTTTTGATGTGCAGGAGCTTTTTATCTTGAACTATTGGGAATTAGTTCCTTTTTTCTTTTGTTACCCTTGCCTTTCCAGATGTATCTTGCAAGAAGCTGCTGTGGCCAAGGTCAAAAATGGTGTTTCCTATCTTCTCCTCTAGGATTGTGATGGATTCTAGTCTCACATTTAGATCTTTCATCCATTTTGAGTTTATCTTTGGGCATGGTGTAAGACAATGGTCTAGTTTCCTTCTTCTGCATTTTTGTGCAATTTTCCCATCACCACTTTTGAACACACTGTCTTTTTTCCAGTGGATAGTCTTTACTGCTTTGTCAAATATCAGTTGACCACAGAGTTGAGGGTCCATTTCTGGATTCTTTATTCTGCTCCATTGATCTATGTGTCTACTTTTGTGCCGGTACCACACTGTCTTGATGACGACCGCTTTGTAGTAAAAGGTGACATCTGGTATTGTGATGCCCCCGGCTCTGTTTTTCATTTTTAATATTCCCTTGATATTCGGGAATGTTTTGTGATTCCACACAAATCGTAAGTGAATTGTGCCAACTCTCTGAAGAAAGTCCAAGGTATTTTGATAGGGATTGCATTAAATGTGTAAATTGCCTGGGTAGCATTGACATTTTCACAATATTAATTCTTCCAATCCATGAGCATGGAATATTTTTCCATCTCTTGGGGTCTTCCTCAATTTCTTTCAGAAGTGTCCTGTAGTTTTTAAGGTATAGATCCTTTACCTCTTTGGTTAGGTTTATTCCTATCTATCTCATGCTTCTGGGTGCAACTGTAAATGGGATTGACTCCTTAATTTATTTTTCTTCAGTCTCACTGTTAGTGTATAGAAATGCCACTGACTTCTGGGAATTGATTTTTTTTATCCTGCCACACTGCCAAATGGCTGTATGAGTTCTTACAATCTTGGGGTGGAGTCTCCTGGGTTTTCTAGGTACAGTATGATGTCATCTACCAAGAGGGAGAGTTTGACTTGTTTTTTGTCAATTTGAATGCCCTTCATTTCTTTTTGTTGCCTGATTGCTCAGGCTAGGACTTCTAGTACTCTTGCATAACAGTGGTGAGACTGGTCATCCATGTCTTGTTCCTAATCCTAGGGGAAAGGCTCTCAGTGTTTCCCCATTGAGAATATTGCCTGTGGGCTTTTCATAGATGGCTTTTAAGATGCTGAGGAATGTTCCCTCTATCCCTACACTCTCAAGAGTTTTGGTCAGCAATGGATGCTGTATCTTGTCAAATGCGTTCTCTGCATCTATTGAGACGGTCCGATGGTTCTCATTTTTTTCTCTTGCTGATACAATCAATTAAATTGTTTGTTTTATGAGTGTTGAACCAGCCTTGAATCCCGGGGATAAATCCCACTTGGTCATGGTGAGTAATCTTCTTAATGTATCGTTCGATCCTCCTGGCTAGTATCTTGTTGAGAATTTTTGCATCCGTGTTCATCATGAATATTGGTCTGTAATTCTCCATTTTGGTGGGGTCTCGTCTGGTTTTGAAATTAAAGTGATGTTGACCTCATAGAACGAGTTTGGAAGTGCTCCATCTCTTATTATCTTTCTGGACATCTTTAGGAGAATCAGTATGGTTTCTTCTTGAAACGTTTGATAGAATGTCCCTGGGAAGCCCTCTGGCCCTGGGTTTTTGTGCCTTCCAAGGTTTTGAGGACTGCTTCAATTTCCTTCCTGGTAAGCAACTTGCTCAGCTTTTCTATTTCTTCCTGTTCCAGTTTTGGTAGTTTGCAGTTTTCCAGAAATGTGTCCATTTCTTGTAAACTGCCTAATTTATTGGCATATGTATCCTCATAATAAGTTTTTAAGCCGTTTGTAATTTTTGATGTTGCTGGTGATCTCTCCTTTCTCCTTCATGTTTTTAATAAATTGACTGCTTTCCCTCTACCTTTTAATAAGGCTGGCGAATGATTTATCAATCTTATTAATTCTTTCTTTTTTTTACCTTTGAAGTTTTATTTATTTATTAAATAATTAATTTATTTTTTATTGGTGTTCAATTTGCCAACATATAGAATAACACCCAGTGCTCATCCCATCAAGTGCCCCCCTCAGTGCCTGTCACCCAGTCGCCCTCACATCCCACCCACTTCCCCTTCCACCACCCCTAGTTCATTTCCCAGAGTTAGGATTCTCTTATATTCTGTCTCCCTTTCTGATATTTCCCACTCATTTGTTCTCCTTTCCCCTTTATTCCTTTTCACTATTTTTTTACATTCCCCAAATGAATCAGACCATACAATGTTTGTCCTTCTCTGATTGACTTATTTCACTCTGCATACTACCCTCCAGTTCCATCCATGTCGAAGTAAATGGTGGGTATTTGTCGAAGATAAAGGGTTAGTTTCCAAGTTTTATAAAGAACTTATTAAACTCAACACGAAAGAAATAAACAATCCAATCCTGAAATGGGCAAAAGACATGAAGAGAAATCTCACAGTGGAAGACATAGACATGTCCAACAAGCACATGAGGAGATGCTCCACATCACTTGCCATCAGGGAAATACACATCAAAACCACAATGAGAAACCATTCACACCAGTTAGAATGAGGAAAATTAACAAAGCAGGAAACCACAAATGTTAGAGAGGATTAGGAGAAAGGGGAACCCTCCTGCACTGTTGGTGGGAATGTGAACTGGTGCAGCCACTCGGGAAAACTGTGTGGAGGTTCCCCAAAGAGTGAAAAATAGATCTCTGCTATGACCCAGCAGCTGCACTGCTGGTGATTTACCCCAAAGATACAGATGCAATGTAATGCTCAGACACCTGCACACTGATGTTTATAGATGCAATGTCCACAAAAGCCAAATTGTGGAAGGAGCCTCGGTGTCCTTATAAAATCTTTCAAAGGACCAATTCCTGGCATTGTTCATCTCTTCCACATTTCTTCCGGGCTCTATTTCATTGAGCTCTGACGGAAACTTTATTAACTCTCTTCTTCTGCTGGGTGTAGGGTCTATTTGCTGTTTTTTTTTTTTTTTTCTCCAGGGCCTTCAGGTGCAAGCTTCACTTTTGTATTTGAGTTCTTTCCAAGACTCGCATGGATGCCTGCCTGTATTGCAATGTGTTTCCCCCTCAGGACTGCTTTTGCTGTATCCCAAAGATTTTGTGGGGGTTTTTTTGAATAATAAATTTATTTTTTATTTGTGTTCAATTTGCCAACATACAGAATAACACCCAGTGCTCATCCTGTCAAGTGCCCCCCCTCAGTGCCCGTCACCCTGCCCTCCTCCCCTTCCACCACTCCTAGTTCGTTTCCCAGATTTAGGAGTCTTTATGTTCTGTCTCCCTTTCTGATGTTTCCTACCCATTTCTTCTCCTTTCCCTTCTATTCTCTTTCATTATTATTTGTATTCCCCAAATGAACGAGAATATATAATGTTTGTCCTTCTCTGATTGACTTACTTCACTCAGCATAATACCCTCCAGTTCCATCCACATCAAAGGAAATGGTGGGTATTTGTCATTTCTAATGGCTGAGTGATATTCCATTGCATACATAAACCACGTCTTCTTTATTCATTCATCTTTCGATGGACACCGAGGCTCCTTCCACAGCTTAGCTATTGTGGACATTGCTGCTATAAACATCAGGGTGCAGCTGTCCCGGCGTATTGCTATGTATTTCCCCCTGAAGACTGCTTTTGCTGTATCCCAAGGATTTTGAATGTTTGTATTTTCATTCTCATTAGTTTCCATGAATCCTTTCAATTCTTACTTAATTTCCTGGTTGACCCTTTCATCTTTTAGCAGGATGGTCCTTAACCTCCACGTGTTTGAAATCCTTCCAAACTTCTTCTTGTGATTTAGTTCTAATTTCAAAGCATTATGATCTGAAAATATGCAGGGGACGATACCAATCTTTGGGTGTTGGTTTATACCAGATTTGTGATCCAGTATGTTGTCTAATCTGGAGAAAGTTCCATGTGCATTTGAGAAGAATGTGGATTCAATGGTGTTTGGATGGAAAGTTCTGTAAATATCTGTGAAATCCATGTGGTCCAGTGTAACATTTAAAGCTCTTGTTTCTTTGGAGATGTTTTGCTTAGAAAAACCTATTCAATCTCTGTTTTTGTGGATTGTTCCCTTCAACTTCCTCTATTACAGAATTCCTCTCAGTATTTCTACCAGAGCTGGCTTTGTGGTCACATATTCTTTCAGTTTCTGCCTATCTTGGAAGCTCTTTATCTCTCCTTCTATTCTGAATGAGAGCCTTGCTAGATACATTATTCTTGGCTGCATGTTCTTCTTATTTAAGACCATGACTATATCCTGCCAGGCCTTTCTGGCCTGCCAGGTCTCTGTGGAGAAGTCTGCTGTCATGCTAATACTTCTCCCCACAAAATTTAGAGATTTCTTGTCTCTTGCTGCTTTAAGGATCTTCTGATTATGTGGGGAATTTGCAAGTTTCACTATTAAATGTCAAGGTGTTGGGCGGTTTTTATTTATTTTAGGGGGGGATCTCTCTATTTCCTGGATCTAAGTGCCTGTTTCCCTCTCCAAATTAGGGAAGTTTTCAGCTATGATTTGTTCAAATACATCTTCTGGACCACTGCCCCTTTTGGCACACTCGGGAGCCCAGGTAAACGTAGATTTTCCTTCTGAGGCTGTCATTTATTTCCACTAATGTATCCTCATGATCTTTTAGTCATTTTTCTCTTTATTTATCAGTTTCCCTCCTTGCCATCAACAGGTCTTATATGTCACTCATTCGTTCTTCTACCCTGTTAACCCTCATCTGGTTTGAATTGCATCTCATTTAATTGATTTTTAATTTTGGCTTGATTAGATCTAAATTCTCCAGTCATGAAGTCTCTTGAATCCTTCATGCTTTTTTCGAGAGCCACCAGTAGCTTTATAATAGTGCTTCTGAATTGGCTTTCTGACATTGAAATGTAACCCAAATTTTGTAACACTATGGGAGAGAGGACTGTTTCTGATTCTTTCTTTTGAGGAGAGGTTTTCCTTCTAGTCATTTTGCTCAGTGCAGAGTGGCCAAAAACAAGTTGTACTTGATAGAAGCGTGAACTCTTCTCTGACTGTAGCATTCCTGCTGTTCTCTCTATAAGTCTCAGGCCGAATTCCTAGGTTTTCAGGATGATTTGAAAGTTATCCAGGTAATTGGGTGGGGACATTTGACTTGGGTACCCTGGTCTTCCATCATCTTGCCCCCTCCTACTCTCTTTTCTGTTTAAGCATGGTTTCTAGGCAACGATATCAGGAGGGTCAATGAGAAAGTCATCTGACATTGGCCACCTGAGCTGCATGGTGATTGGCCACCTGAAACAGGCCAACCCAAGAGCCTGCATGATGGTCACGGCATGGCGGTGACATCACAGAAAGGCATTCTGATGCACCTGGGTTGATAAAAGCATGGCAACCCCACAGGCCCCTGTGATGACAGAGAAGGCACTTCAGCCACAGATCTCCCTTCTCTCCCTCAGGTTCTCTGCCCTGTTTTCTGCTCCTGCTCATGGCAAGCCCTTTTTGCACCCCTTCTGACCCAGGCCTCTCGTCAACTCTTTGGGCTCCCCCTGAATATCTCTTCATCCCCCTCTGTGTTCCTGAGAGTCCACAAACCCACAGCAGGCGACTCCTGGTTCCATGTGCAACTGTGAGGTTGGCCTGGCTGTTCATGGACATATTCCCATGTGGCCTATGGGAGTGGGACACTGGGAATCGATACCATGGATACTCAGGCAGAGGGGACAAGCCTCTCCCACACCTCTGGGGTCAACACTGGGCTCAACAGAGGAAATCTGTGAGCCCCCATCCTGAGGGAACCCATGGCACTCACTGCTTCTCTGGATCTCTCCAACCCAGCTCAGCACAGGGAACATTAATGCCCTAAACCTCCACTCCACCCCTATGTGTACAATGTCTGTAGTGCCTCAAGCACCTGGCAGAGAGGGGATTTTAAGAAACAAGTAAGTCCTGGGAGAAGGTGTCACCACATCACTGGAAATGGTGGGGGACATTGGAAAACAGGCCCTCAGACCACGAGCTCCATGCCCCAGCTCAGTAGTGGTCAAATGGATCCTCCAGATCCCTGGCTGACCGGGAGCCACAGACCACAAACCCATGAACACAGCAGGACACTGAGAAATTCAGTCCACAGAACAGGGCACCTACCAGGAGCACTCAGACTGGGAACCCTCTGAACCCACAAGCTCCCGGGCATCTGAGTCACCCAGACACGGATGGACAACAAAATCTCATAGCACCAGCTCTCTAGCTGAGTGAAGTATAAGGCAAGGGGGCCATGGGAACACTGGGTTTGCTGAGTGTCTCCAAATCATGATCCCTGCATCCCAGATCATCATTGGGAAAGGAGGCACCTGCACAGTGGGATCAGCATATGCCTTGGACCTGGAGACCAACATCACAGCTCAGCTGTACTCACTTAGGTCCCTGGTAAGTGGGCTCCCCTTGTGATTTGGACTTGGGTTTACACATCCCAGAAATGGCTAGGTGAATCAGGCCCCTGGATCACTATGTGCCATTGGACCCCTGGACTAACAGCATATCTCAGCACTAGGGCAAGCTGGCCTCTGCATAGGAATAATTCATGAGATTGAGAAAAATCTCGTAGGACTTATTAAGGAAAAGATAAAGAATCCAAACAAATAAAATTATAAATGAAAGAGGTGGATCACAACCAACTCCAAATAAATGCAAACAATTATAAAGAATCTTGTGAGCAATTAATTGCCCCCAAATTAGGCAATCTGGAAAAAAATGGATGCTTTTCTGGAAGTTTATAAACTATGAGAATGGATACAGGAAGAAATTGAAAACCTGAACAGATCCATAACTAGTAAAGTAATTGAAGCAGTCATCAATATCTTCCCAGAAACCAATAGTCCAGGGCTGAATGCCTCCCAGAGAATTCAACCAAACGTTTGAATAAGAAATAATACTTAAGCTATTGAAGCTCTTTCAAATAGAGCAAGGAAATGCAAGGAAAACTTCTAAACTCATTCTATGAAGTCAGCATTACCTTGATCCCAAAGACAAAGATCCCACCAAACAGGAGAACTACAGACCAATATACCTGATGAACATGGATGCCAAAATTATCACCAATATACTAACTAAGGGAATCCAACAGTACATCAAAAGGATTATTCACCATGACCATGTGGGATTGAACCCTGGACTGCAAGGGTGGTTCTACATTTGTAAGTCAATCAGGGTGATAGATCATATTAATAAAGGAAAAGGCCTGACTCTTATGATCTTCTCAATTGATGGAGAAAAAAACTTTAGACAAAATGCAGCATCCTTTTCTTGATTAAAACTCTCCACAGGGTAGTGATTGGGGGAATAGACCTAACAGCATAAAAGCCATCTACGAAACCCATGGTAATATCATTCACAATGGGAAAAACTGACAGCCTTTCCGCTAAGGTGAGGAACACAACAAGAATGCCCACTCTCACCACCATTCTTCAACAGAGTAATAGAATCACTAGCCTCATCAATCAGAAAATAAAAAGAAATAAAAGCCATTCAAACTGGCAAAGAAGAAGTCAAAATCCCACTTGTCTCAGATGACATGACATATTATGTGGAAAACACAAGAGTTTCCAAATTTGCTAGGACATATACAGTAAATCAGCAATGTGGCAGGATAAAAAAATCAATGAACAGAAATCAGTTGTATTTATAGACACTAAATATGATAGAGAAGAAAGAGAATTTAAGGGTTGATCCTACTTAAAATTGCACCAGAAATCATAAAATACCTAGGAATAAACATAATGAAAGAAGTAAAGGATCTGTAACTAAAAACTACAAAACACCTATGAAAGAAATTGTGGAAGAGCAAACAGATGCATTAACATTCCATGTTCATGTATTTGAACAATCAATATTGTGAAAATGTCCATGCTACCCAGGGCCATGTTCACTTTTGAAGTAGTTCCTATCAAAATACCATAGACTTTTTCCACAGAGCAGAAACGAATATTTCTAAGATTTGGATGGAACCGGAAAAGACCCCAATTAGCCATGGAATGTTGAAAAAGAAATCAAAAGTTGGTTATATCACAATCTCTGGACTTCAGGCTGTATTTTGTCTAAGGCTTTTTCTGCATGTTATAGACAAAGCTGTCATCATCAAAATGTTATCGTACTGGTACTGAAACAGACACATTGTTCAAGGAACAGAATAGAGAACCCAGAAATGGACCCTCAACTCTATGGTCAAGTAATCTTTGACAAAGCAGAAAAGAATATCCGCTGGAAAAAGTACAGTCTCTTCAACAAATTGGACAGCCACATGCAGAATAACTCAACTGGACCATTCTCTTACACCACACACAAAGATAAACTCAAAATGGATGAAAGACCTAAAGGTGAAATAGCAATCCATCACAATCCTACAGGAAACCACAGGCAACAACCTCTTTGACCTTGGCCATAGCAACTTATGCAAGACATGTCTATAAAAGCAAGGGAAACAAAAGCAAAACTGAAGTATTGGGACATCATTAAGATAAAAAGCAAAGGTAGCAGTCCATAAAACTAAGAAACAACCTACAAAATGGGAGAAGGCATTTGAAAATGACAGAATAGATAAAAGGTTAGTATCAAAGATCTATATCAAGAACTCAACGCCGAAAACAAGTAATCAAGTGAAGAAATGGGCAGAGACATGACCAGACATTTCTCCAAAGAAGACCTACACGTGGCCAACAAACAAAAGAAATAATGCTCCAAATCATTCATTATCAGGAAAATACAAATCAAAACAAACCCACAATGAGATACCACCTCACATGTGTCAGAGTGGCTAAAATGAACAAGACAGGAAACTACAAACGTTGACCAGGATTTGGAGAAAGGGGAACCCTCTTGCACTGTTGGTGGGAATGCAAAGTCATGCAGGCACTCTGGAAAAGGGAGCAGGATCCTCAAGAACTTAAAAGCAGAGATACCGGGATCCCTGGGTGGCGCAGCGGTTTGGCGCCTGCCTTTGGCCCAGGGAATGATCCTGTAGACCCGGGATCGAATCCCACATCGGGCTCCCGGTTGCATGGAGCCTGCTTCTCCCTCTGCCTGTGTCTCCGCCTCTCTCTCTCTCTGTATCTGTCATAAATAAATAAAATATTAAAAAAAAAGCAGAGATACCCTATGACCCAGCAGTTGCACTACTGGGTATTTACCACCAAGATACAGAGGTAGTGAAAAGAAGGGGCACCCGAACACCAGTGTTCACAGCAGCAATGCCCACAATGGTCAAAATGTGGAAGGAGCTCAGATATCCATCGACAGATGAATGGATAAAGAAGATATGGTCTATAGATCCAATGGGATATTACTCAGCCTTTAGAAAGGATGAATTTTTACCACTTCTATCGACACGGATGGAACTAGAGGCTATTAGTCCGTGAGTGAAATAACTCAGTCAGTGAAAGACAATTATCATATGGTTTGATTCATATGTGAAATATAAGAAACATTGCACACAATTACGGGGGAAAGGAGGGAAAATTGAATGGGAAGTTATGAGAGGGAGACAGAAAACCCATGAAAGACACTTAACTCTGTGAAATAAACTGAGGGTCGCTAGAGGGGAGGTGAGAGGGGGGCATTAAGAATGGCACGTTTTGTGATGAGCACTGGGATTTACCCACAAATGGTAAATTATTGATCACTACATCTGAAACTAATGGTTTATTATATGCTGGCAAAATGAATTCAAATTTTTAAAAAGTAAAATAAAAATATGATAAAATAACATATTTGTGTAAATAGAATGGGAAAATAGGAAACCAAAATAATGAGAGACAAGGCTGTCAGCAAGATGCCAGAAGAATAGGAACACAAAATCTCCAGTCCCTACCAATCTACCTAGATAACTTTCAAACCATCCTGAAAATCTACGAATTTGGCCTGAGATTTAAAGAGAGAACAGCTGGAAGACTACAGTAAGGCACAGCCCAGGATCTGGTGCTCCCTTTGGGACAGGCAGAAGCAAGGAGGGCACAGAACAGCAGGGACACTCCTGCCCCAAGCTGAGCAGATCAGCGGCCCCATCCCCGGAGCATCCAGGTCCCTGTAGACTGAGAGCTCCATAGTTATTGCAGGAGCTGAATGCAGGGCTCCAGAGCTGGCTGCTGCCACTGTTGTTCCTCCTGGGCCCCCACAGGATAAACAACCCCACTGAGCCTCACAGTGGCCTCACTGGATAAACAGCTTAAACATCTTTCACTAAGCCCTGCACCAGGCAGGGGGCTGAGCAGCTCCCCCAAGTGCTAACACCTTAAAATCAGCACAGCAGGCCCCTCCCCCAGAAGACCAGCTAGACAGAGAGGGGAAAAACAAATTATTGACCAAGCAGCACCAACAAGTTCCAGGGGAAAGTTGAAGGAATTACAGTATACAGAATAAGAGGATACTCCCTCCCCTTTTTTTTGTTTTTTTTTTTTTATTTCTGTTTGCTCACCCCCCTGTTTTTTCTTTTATTCTTTTTTCATTTTTCTTTTTCTCCTTTTCTTTCCTTCTTTCTCTTCTTCCTTTTTCTCCTTTTCACAATACAACTTGTTTTTAGCCACTCTGCACTGAGAAAAATGACTAGAAGGAAAAACTCACCATAAGAAAGTACCAGGGGCAGCCCCAGTGGTGCAGTGGTTTAGTGCCGCCTGCAGCCCAGGGCATGATCCTGGAGACCCTGGATCGAGTCCCACATCAGGCCCCTGGATCGAGTCCCATGTCGGGCTCTCTGCATGGAGCCTGCTTCTACCTCTGCCTGTGTCTCTGCCTCTCATTTTCTCTCTGTGTCTCTATGAATAAATAAATAAATACAATCTTTATAAAATAAAAAGAAAGACAGAACCAGAAACAGTCCTCTCTCCCATAGAGTTACAAAATTTGGATTACAATTCAATGTCAGAAAGCCAATTCAGAAGAACTATTATAAAGCTACTGGTTGCTCTAGAAAAAAACATAAAGGACTCAGGAGACATCATGACTGATCTAGAATTTAGGTCTAATCAGGCAGAAATAAAAAATCAATTGAATGAGATGCAATCCAAACTACAAGTCCTAAAGATGAGGGTTAACGAGGTGGAAGAACAAGTGATTGACATAGAAGACAAGTTGATGGCAAAGAGGGAAACTGAGGAAAAAAGAGACAATTAAAAGACCATGAGGATAGATTAAGTAAAATAAAAGACAGCCTGAGGAAGAAAAACCTACGTTTAATTCGGATTCCCTAGGGCGCCGAAAGGGACAGAGGTCAAGAATATATATTTGAACAAATCATAGGTGAAAACTTTCCTAATTTGGGAAGGGAAACAGGCATTCAGATCCAGGAAATACAGAGATCCCCCCCCCCAATATCAATAAAACCGTTCAACACATCTACATTTAACAGTTAAGCTTGCATATTCCAAAGATAAAGAAAGATCCTTAAAGCAGCAAGAGACAAGAAATCCCTGACTTTTATGGGGAGGAGAATTATGGTAACAGCAGACTTCTGCACAGAGACCTGGAAGGCCAGAAGGGGCTGGCAGAATATATTCAGGGTCCTAAATGAGAAGAACATGCAACCAAGAATACTTTATCCAACAAGGATCTCATTCAAAATGGAAGGAGAGATAATGAGCTTCCAAGACAGGCAGGAACTGAAAGAATATGTGACCTCCAAACCAGCTCTGCAAGAAATTTTAAGGGGGACTCTTAAAATTCCCCTTTAAGAAGAAGTCCAGTGGAACAATCCACAAAAACAAGGACTGAATAGATATCATGATGACACTAAACTCATATCTTTCAATAGTAACTCTGAAAGTGAATGGACTTAATGACCCCCTCAAAAGGAGCAGGGTGTCAGACTGGATAAAAAAGCAGGACCCGTCTATTTGCTGTCTACAAGAGACTCATTTTAGACAGAAGGACACCTAGAGCCTGAAAATAAAAGGTTGGAGAACCATTTACCATTCAAATGGTCCTCAAAAGAAACCAGGTGCAGCCATGCTTATATCAGATAAATAAAATTTATTCCGAAGACTGTAGTGAGAGATGAAGAGGGACACTATATTATACCTAAAGGATCTATCCAACAAGAGGACTTAATAGTCATCAATATATGTGCTCCGAATATGGGAGCTGCAAAATATATCAATCAATTAATAACCAAGTTAAGACATACTTAGATAATAATACACTTATACTTGGTGACTTCAATCTAGTGCTTTCTACACTCGATAGGTCTTCTAAACACAACATCTCCAAAGAAACGAGAGCTTTAAATGATACACTGGACCAGATGGATTTCACAGATATCTACAGAACTTTACATCCAAACTCAACTGAATACACATTCTTCTCAAGTGCACATGGAACTTTCTCCTGAATAGACTGCATACTGGGTCACAAATCAGGTTTGAACCTATAGCAAAAGATTGGGATTGTCCCCTGCATATTCTCAGACCATAATGCCTTGAAATTAGAACTAAATCACAACAAGAAGTTTGGAAGGACTTCAAACACGTGGAGGTTAAGGACCATCCTGCTAAAAGATGAAAAGGTCAACCAGGAAATTATGGAAGAATTAAAAAAAATTCATGGAAACTAATGAGAATGAAGATACAACCATTCAAAATCTTTGGGATACAGCAAAAGTCTTCCTTAGGGAGAAATATATCGCAAAAGAAGCATCCATTCAAAAACTGGAAAGAACTCAAATACAAAAGCTAACCTTACACCTAAAGGAGCTAGAGAAAAAACAGCAAATAGATCCTACACCCAGGAGAAGAAGGGAGTTAAAAAAGATTCGAGTGGAACTCAATGAAATTGAGACCAGAAGAACTGTGGAACAGATCAACAAATCAGAAGTTGGTTCTTTGAAAGAATTAATAAGATAGATAAACCATTAGCCAGCCTTATTAAAAAGAAGAGAGAGGAGATTCAAATTAATAAAATCATGAATGAGAAAGGAGAGATGACTACCAACACCAAGGAAATACAAACGAATTTAAAAACATATTATGAACAGCTATACACCAATAAATTAGGCAATCTAGAAGAAATGGAAGCATTTCTGGAGAGCCACAAACTACCAAAACTGGAACAGGAAGAAATAGAAAACCTGAACAGGCCAATAACAAAGGAGGAAATTGAAGCAGTCATCAAAAACCTCCCAAGACACAAAAGTCCAGGGCCAGATGGCTTCCCAAGGGAATTCAATCAAACATTTCAAGAAGAACGCATACCTATTCTACTAAAGCTGTTTGGAAAGATATAAAGAGATGGAGTACTTCCAACTTCGTTCTATGAGGCCAGCATCACCTTAATTCCAAAACCAGACAAAGACCCCACCAAAAAGGAGAATTATAGACCAATATCTCTGATGAACATGGATGCAAAAATTCTCAAGAAGATACTAGCCAATAGGATCCAACAATGCATTAAGAAAACTATTCACCATGACCAAGTAGGATTTATCCCCGGGATGCAAGACTGGTTCAACACTCGTAAAACAATCAATGTGATTCATCATATCAGCAAGAGAAAAACCAAGAACCATATGATCCTCTCATTAGATGCAGAGAGAGCATTTGACAAAATACAGCATCCATTCCTTATCAAAACTCTTCAGAGCATAGGGATAGAGGGAACATTCCTCAACATCTTAAAAGTCATCTTTGAAAAGCCCACAGCAAATATCATTCTCAAGGGGGAAGCAAAAAAAAAAAAAAAAAAAAAAGGGGGAAGCACTTTCCCCTAAGATCAGGAACAAGACAGGGATGTCCACTCTCACCACTGCTATTCAACATAGTACTGGAAGTCCTAGCCTCAGCAATCAGACAACAAAAAGACATTAAAGGCATTCAAATTGGCCAAGAAGAAGTCAAACTCTCCCTCTTCGCCGATGACATGATACTCTACATAGAAAACCCAAAAACCTCCACCCCAAGATTGCTAGAAGTCATACAGCAATTTGGTAGCGTGGCAGGATACAAAATCAATGCCCAGAAGTCAGTGGCATTTCTCTACACTAACAATGAGACTGAAGAAAGAGAAATTAGGGATTCAATCCCATTTACAATTGCACCCAAAAGCATAAGATACCTAGGAATAAACCTAACCAAAGAGGTAAAGGATCTATACCCTAAAAACTATAGAACACTTCTGAAAGAAATTGAGGAAGACACAAAGAGATGGAAAAATATTCCATGCACATGGATTGGCAGAATTAATATTGTGAAAATGCCAATGTTACCCAGGGCAATTTACACGTTTAATGCAATCCCTATCAAAATACCATGGACTTTCTTCAGAGAGTTATAACAAATTATTTTAAGATTTGTGTGGAATCAGAAAAGACCCCGAATAGCCAGGGGAATTTTAAAAAAGAAAACCATATCTGGGGGCATCACAATGCCAGATTTCAGGTTGTACTCCCAAGTTGTGGTCATCAAGACCATGTGGTACTGGCAAATACAGACACATAGATCAACGGAACAGAATAGAGAATCCAGAATTGGACCCTCAACTTTATGTTCAACTAATATTTGACAAAGGAGGAAAGACTGTCCCCTGGAAAAGACAGTCCCTTCAATGAATGATGCTGAGAAAATTGGACATCCATATGCAGAAGAATGAAACTAGAGCACTCTCTTGCACCATACACAAAGAGAAACTCAAAATGGATGAAAGATCTAAATGTGAGACAAGAGTCCATCCAAATCCTAGAGGAGAACACAGGCAACACCCTTTTTGTAGCCACAGTAACTTCTTGCAAGATACATCCACAAAGGCAAGAGAAACAAAAGCAAAAATGAACTATTGGGACTGCCTCAAAATAAAGGCTTTTGCACAGCATAAGATACAGTCAACACAGCTAAAAGACAACCTTCAGAATGGGAGAAGATATTTGCAAATGACATATCAGATAAAGGGTTAGTTTCCAAGATCTATAAGGAACTTATCATAATCAACAGCAAGGAAACAAACAATCTAAACGTTAAATGGGCAAAAGACATGAACAGAAATCTCACAGAGGAAGACATAGACATGCCAAGAAGCATGAGAAAATGCTCTGCATCACTTGGGGTCAGGGAAATCCAAATCAAGTTGACATTGAGATACCACCTCACACCAGTGAGAATGGGGAAAATTAACACAGTAGGAAACAACAAATGTTGGAGAGGATGTGGAGAAAGGGGAACCCTCATGCACTGTTGGTGGAAATGTGAACTGGTGCAGCCACTCTGGAAAACTGTGTGGAGGTTCCCAAAGAGTAAAAAATAGACATGCCCTACGACCCAGCAATTGCACTGCTGAGTATTTACCCCAAAGATACAGATGCAGTGAAACGCCGGGACACCTGCACCTGATGTTTATAGCAACAGTGTCCACAATAGCCAAACTGTGGAAGGAGCCTTGGTCCAATGAAAGATGAATGGATAAAGAAGATGTGGTTCATGTATACAATGGAATATTACTTAGCCATACGAAACAAAAAAATACCCACCATTTCCTTCAACTTGGATGGAACTGGAGGGTATTATGCAGCATGAAATAAGACAATTGGAGAAGGACAAACATTATATGGGCTCATTCATTTGGGGAATATAAAAAATAGTGAAAGTAGTGAAAGGGAATAAAGGGGAATAGAGAAAAATGAGTGGAAATTATCAGAAAGGGAGACATAACATGAGATTTCCTAATTGGGAAACGAACTAGGGGTGGTTGAAGGGGAGGTGGGTGGGTGTGGGGGTGACGGGCACTGAGGGGAGCACTGGATGGGATGAGCACTGGAGGTTATTCTATATGTTGGCAAATTGAACACCAATATAAAATAATTATATAAAAAAAGAAAGTTATCTAGGTAATTTGGTGTGGACAGGTGACTGGGGACACTACTCTTTGGCCATCTTGTCCCCTCCTTCTCTGTTTTCCATTTAAACATGGTTTCTAGGCAGTGATATCAGCTGGGTCACTGAGAAAGCTATCTGACATCGGCCACCTGAGCTGCATGGTGATTGGCCACCTGAACCAGGCCACCCGAGGAGCCTGCCTGATTGGACGGGCATGTCGGTGACATCACAGAAGGGCACTCTGATGCACCTTGGCTGTTATAAAAGCATGGCAACCACGCACTCCCCTATGACAACAGAGATGGCACTTCAGGCACAGATCTCGCTACTCTCCCTAAGGTTCTCTGCCCTGTTTGCTGCCCCTGCCCATGGCAAGCCCCCTGTTTACCCCTCATGCCCCAGGCCTCTCTCCAACTCTTTGGGCTCCACCTGGATGTTTGCACCTCCCTTCATACCCCTCTGTGGTCCAGAGAGTCCACGAACCCACAGCAGGCGACTCCTGGTCCCATATCCCACTGTGAGGTTGGCCTGGCTGCTCACAGACATATTCCCATGTAGCCTCTGGGAGTGGGACACTGCGAATCGGTACCCTGGATACTCAGACAGAGGGGAAAAACCTCTCCGACACCTCTGGGGTCAACTCAGGGCTCAACACAGGAAAGCTGCGAGTCCATGTCCTGCGGGAGCCCAGAGTACTCGCTGCTTCTCTGGAGTTCTCCAACGCAGCTCAGCACAGGAGACATGAGTGCCCTACACCTCTGGTCCACCCCCATGTGTACAATGACTGCAGTGTCTTCCTCCAGTCCACCCCCATGTGTACAATGTCTGCAGTGCCTCCAGGCACCCGGCAGAGAGGGGATTTCATGAAACAAGTAAGTCCTGGGAGAAGGAGCCACCACATCACTGGACATGTTGGGGGCATTGGAACACGGGCCCTCAGACCAGGAGCTGCCTGGCCCAGCTCAGTAGGGACAAAATGATCCTACATCTGAAACTATTGGTGTATGATATGCTGGCAGATTGAATTCAAATTTTTAAAAAGTAAAATAAAAATAATATAAAATAAAATATTTGCGTAAATAGAAAGGGAATAAGTTAATCAAAAGACTGAGAGACAAGGCTGTCTGCAAGATGGCAGAAGAGTAGAATACCAAAATTACCTGTCCCCACCAAATTCTGGGCATTGATTTTGTATCCTGCCACACTGCTGTATGAGTTCTACCAATCTTGGGGTGGAGTCTTGTGGGTTTTCCATGTAGAGTATCATGTCATTGGTGAAGAGGGAGAGTGTGACTTCTTCTTTGCCAATCTGAATGCCTTTTATTGCTTTTTGTTGTCTGATTGCTGAGGCTAGGACTTCTAGTACTCTGTTGAATAGCTGTGGTGAGAGTGGACATCCCTGTCTTGTTCCTGATCTTAGGGGAAAGGCTCCCAGTGCTTCCCCATGGAGAATGATATTTGCTGTGGGCTTTTCAAAGATGACTTTTAAGATGTTGAGGAATGTTCCCTCTATCCCTACACTCTGAAGAGTTTTGATCAGGAATGGATGCTGTATTTTGTCAAATGCTTTCTCTGCATCTTTTGAGAGGATCATATGGTTCTTGGTTTTTCTCTTGCTGATATGATGAATCACATTGATTGTTTTACGAGTGTTGAACCAGCCTTGTGTCCCGGGGAAAAATCCTACTTCGTCATGGTGAATAGTCTTCTTAATGTATTTTAGTATCCTATTGGCTAATATCTTGTGGAGAATTTTTGCATCCTCGTTCATTAGGGATATTGGCCTGTCATTCTTTTTGGTGGGGTCTTTGTCTGGTTTTGGAATTAAGGTGATGCTGGTCTCATAGAACGAAGTTGGAAGTACTCCATCTCTTTATATCTTTCCAAACAGCTTTAGTAGAATAGGTATGCGTTCTTCTTGAAACGTTTGATAGAATTCCCCTGGGAAGCCATCTGGCCCTGGACTTTTGTGTCTTGGGGGTTTTTTTATGACTCCTTCAATTTCTTTTCTGGTTATTGGCCTCTTCAGGTTTTTTATTTCTTCCTGTTCCAGTTTTGATAGTTTGTGGCTTTCCAGAAATGCGTCCATTTCTAATAGATTGTCTAATTTATTGGTGTATAATTGTTCATAATATGTTTTTAAATTGTTTGTATTTCCTTGATGTTGATAGTGATCTCCCCTTTCTCATTCATTATTTCAATTTGCCAAAATATAGAATAGCACCCAGTGCCTATTCCATCAGTGTCCACCTCAGTGCCCGTCACCCAGTCACCCCCACCCCCTGCACATGTCCCCTTCCACCACCCCTAGTTCGTTTCCTGGAGTTAGGAGTCTTTCTTATTCTCCCTTTCTGATATTTACCACTTATTTTTTCTCATTTCCCCTTTATTCCCTTCCACTATTTTTTATATTCCCCAAATGAATGAGACCATATAATGTTTGTCCTTCTCTGATTGACTTATTTCACTCAGCAAAATACCCTCTGGTTCCATCCACATTGAAGCACATGGTGGGTATTTGTTGTTTCTAATGGCTGAGTACTATCCATTGCATACATAAACCACATCTTCCTGTTGCAGTTTTGGTAGTTTGTGGTTTTCCAGACTTTTTTTTTTTTTTTTTTTTTTGCTCATAAGTTTTTAACACCATTTGTGGTGTTGGTGGTGATCTCTCCTTTCTCATTCATGATTTTAGTGAGTCCTCTCTCTCTTCTTTTTAATAAGGTTAGCTAATGGTTTATCTATATCATTAATTCTTTCAAAGAACCAACTCCTGACTTTGTTGATCCATTCCACAGTTATTCTGGACTCTACTTTATTGAGTTCTGCTCGAATCTATATTATACTCTTCTTCTGTTGGGTATAGGATCTATTTGCTGTTTTTTCTCCAGCTCCTTTAGGTGCAAGGTTCGCTTTTGTATTTCAGTTCTTTCCAGTTTTTGGATGGATACTTGTATTGTGATGTATTTCTCCCTCAGGACTGCTTGTTGTGTATCCCAAAGATTTTGAACGGTTGTATATTCATTCTCATTATTTTCCATGAAACTTTATAATTCCTCTCTAATTTCTTGCTTGACCTTTTCATCTTTTAGCAGGATGTTTCTTAACCTTCATGTGATTGAAATCCTTCTAAACTACTTCTTGTGATTTAGTTCTAATTTCAAAGCATTATGGTCTGAAAATATGCAGGGGACGATCCCAATCTTTGGGTGTCGGTTAAGACCTGATTAGTGTCCCAGTATGTTGTCTAATCTGGAGAAAGTTCCATGTGCACTTGAGAAGAATGTGTATACAATTGTGTTTGCATAGAAAGTTCTGTCAGTATCTGCGAAATCCATCTGGTCCAGTGTATCATTTAAAGCTCTTGTTTCTTTGGAGATGTTGTGCTTAGAAATCCTGTCGATTGTAGAAAGTGCTACTTTCAAGTCACCACGTATATGTGTATTATTATCTAAGCATGTCTTAACTTTGGTTATTAATTGCTATACTTGGCAGCTCCCGCATTCGGGGCATGCATATTGATGATTGTTAGGTCATCTTGTTGGATAGATCCTTTAAGTATGATATAGTGTCCCTCTTCATCTCTTATTACAGGGTTTGGGATAAACTTTAGTTTATCTGATCTAAGAATGGCTACGCCTGTTTCTTTTGAGGACCATTAGAATGGTACGCAGTTCTCCAACCTTTTATTTTCAGGCTGTAGGTGTCCTTATGTGTAAAATGAGTCTCTTGTATACAGCACATAGGTGGGTTTTCCTCTTTTATCCAGTCTGTAACTGCAGCTGCACCTTTTGCTGAGGTCGTTAGGCCCATTCACGTGCAGAGCTACAACTTAAAGATATATATTTAGTGTCATCAATGATACCTGTTCAGTCCCTGTTGTGGATTGTTCCCCTGGACTTCCTCTATTGCATACTCCTCCTTAGTGTTTCTTGCAGAGCTGGCTTCATGGTCACATATTCTTTCAGTTTCTGCCTATCTTGGAAGCTCTTTATCTCTCCTTCTGTTCTGAATGAGAGCCTTGCTGGATACAGTATTCTTGGCTGCATGTTCTTCTCATTTAGTACCCTGAATATATCCTGCCAGGCTTTCATAGCCTGCCAGGTCTCTGTGGAGAGGTCTGCTGTTGTGCTAATACTTCTCCCCATAAAAGTTACAAGTTTCTTGTCTCTTGCTGCTTTAAAGATCTTCTCTTTATCTTTGGAATTTGCAAGTTTCACTATTAAACGTCGAGGTGTTCAGTCGTTTTTATTGATTTTAAGGGGTGTTTCTCTATTTCTGGATCTGAATGCCTGTTTCCCTCCCCAAATTAGGGATGCTTTTAGCTCTGATTTGTTGAAATACGTATTCTGGACCTCTGTCCCTTTTGGCACCCTCGGGAACCCCAGGTAAACATAGATTTTTTTCCTTCTGAGGCTGTCATTTATTTCCCTTAAGATATCCTCATGATCTTTTAGTCGTTTGTGTCATTTTTCCTCAGTTTCCCTCCTTGCCTTGTCTTCTATGTCACTCACTCGTTCTTTTACCTCATTAACCCTCATCGTTAGGACCTCTAGTATGGATGGCAACTCATTTAAGTGATTTTTAATTTCGGCCTGATTAGATCTAAATTCTGCAGTCACGAAGTCTCTTGAATCCTTTTTGCTTTTTTCTAGAGCCACCAGTAGCTTTATACTTGTGCTTCTGAATTGGCTTTCTGACATTGAATTGTAATCCAAATTTTGTAACTCTGTGGGAGAGGGACTGTTTCTGATTCTTTCCTTTGATGTAAGGTTTTTCTTCTGGTCATTTTGCTCAGTGCAGAGTGGCCAAAAATGTTATACTTGATAGAAGCGTGAACTCTTCTCTCACTGTAGCATTCCAGCTGCTCTCTCCTTAAATCTCAGGCTGAATTCCTAGGTATTCAGGATGATTTGAAATTTATTGGGTAATTGGGAATGGACAGGTAATTTGGGGACCCTACTCTTCCACCATCTTGCCTCCACCTCCTCTGTTTTCCGTTTAAGCATGGATTCCAGGCAACGATATCAAGAGGGTCACTAAGAAAGCCGTCTGACATTGGCCACCTGAACTGCATGGTGATTGGCCTCCTGAACCAGGCCACAATGTGAGCCTGAGTGAAGTCACAATCGCACTTTTCTCAGATGACATGATACTTTATGTGGAAATCCCAAGAGTTTGCAACTTTGCTAGGACTCATACTGTAATTCAGCAATGTGGCAGGATGAAAAATCAATGCAGAGAAATCAGTTATAACTGATTGTCTACAATTTGTAGACACAAGACATGATACTGAAAAAAGGGAAATTTAGGGTTGATCCTACTTAAAATTGCACCATAAAACATAAAATACCTAGGAATAAACATAATGAAAGAGGTAAAGGATCTGTAACTAAAAACTACAGAACACCTATGAAAGAAATTGTGGAAGAGCAAAGACATATATTAACATTGCATGTTCAAAGATTTGAAGAATCAATATTGTGAAAATGTCCATGATACCCAAGCAATGTACCCTTTCAAAGTAGTCCCTATCAAAATACCCTTGACATTTTTCACAGAACATAAATAAATAACTCTAGGATTTGCATGGAACTGGAAAAGACCCCAATTAGCCATAGGAATGTTGAAAAAGAAATCAAAAGCAGGTTATATCACAATGTCTGGATTTCAGGTTGTATTTTGTCTAAGGTTTTTTCTGTATGTCATAGACAAAGCTGTCATCATCAAAATGTTATCATACTGCCACAAAAACAGACACATTGATCAAGGAATGGAATAGAGAACTCAGAAATGGACCCTCAACTCTATGGTCAACTAATCTTCGACAAAGCAGAAAAGAATATCCGCTGGAAAAAGTACAGTCTCTTCAACAAATTGGACAGCCACATGCAGAATAACTCAACTGGACCATTCTCTTACACCACACACAAACATAAACTCAAAATGGATGAAAGACCTAAAGGTGAAATAGCAATCCATCACAATCCTAGAGAAAAACACAGGCAACAACTTCTTTGATCTTGGCCATAGCGACTTATGCAAGACATGTCTATAAAAGCAAGGGAAACAAGAGAAAAACTGAACTACTGAGACTTCATCAAGTTCAAAAGCAAAGGAAAAAGTCCATAAAACTAAGAAGCAACCTACAAAATGGGAGAAGGCATTTGCAAATGACATATGAGACAAAAGGCTAGTATCTAAGATCTATAAAGAACTTATGGAAGTCTACACTCAAACAAGTATCCAGCGAAGGAATGGGTGGAAGACATGAACAGACATTTCTCCAAAAAATCCTACCACGTGGAGAACAGACACATGATAAAAAATGCTCCACATCACTCATTATCAGGAAAATACAAAACTAAACAAAACCCACAATGAGATACCATCTCACATCTGTCAGAATGGCTAAAATGAACAAGGCCGCTGGCCCCTGCCAGAGTACTGGAAATCAAAGAGAGGCTCGAGCTTCCTGGCGGCGAAGCGTCCTGGCTCAATGGACTGGATGGGCACAATGGCAAGGGCCTGGTCTTCACCATCAGCCATGCCCGACCACAGTATTCATCTGGTGTTGTGGAAGGAGCACGGCTGACGCCACGCGCTGGCCGCCGGTGACTGTGGGTGCTGGGGCCCGGGTTTTCAGTGCGACCTCTGGCAGCCGACTGCATGAACCAAAGCTCTCACCTAACGGTATCGTAGCGCAGTGCACAATCATTTATCTGTGTTTGCCAGGGGGACCAGGGCTCTGGGCGGGGGAGGGCTTGTTTTCTTGACACACGCACAGCATGCTAACGGAGTACAACCATTGACTTCATTTGTACTTAGTTACGTTGGTCAGTATAAGAGGATGCATTGAGGGTTCATCTTTCTTGAATATTGGTTTCAGTAAAGAAAGTTAAATGGTTAAAAAAACTGGCGATGACAGTGTAAGTATGGCCAGCTGTCGGATGGTCTCATGGTCATTAAAGAGTTAAGATTCTGAGTATTAAGTGCTAATAATTACAATTTTTATCCAATTTTTATTAAGTAAATTCTAGCAAGTAAGATACCATATTACTGCAGATAAAACCATCATTGGGAATTATTAAATTGATTGCATATTTTGAGCTACTCTTATGAAGAGAAGTAAAATACTTGGTATGTGTAAGGCAGCAGAGAGTTGGCTTAGGGACTCTCAGCTATTTCTAGAAATTGGTTAGTAAAAATAGCATTCAGCTTATTTTCCTTAGCCAAGACTATTCTGAGGATGGAATCTGTGACTCAGCAGCAGCGCTGACGCTGTCCCTTCAAACACCTGGTTGCCCATTTTCCACTGTTATGCTGATGCCTTTTACCTCATCTCATGTTTGATAAGGCGTCCTCCCTGAATGAGCTGGGCTACTTCATTTGTGGCATGGCATGCAAACAGAAGCCAGTTTCGAAGGCTGGACCTTGTAGGCAAATCTCATGAATGTCAAGGAGTAACAACAGAGGGCAAATGTCATCCGCCCACTGATAATCTCTGGAGACTTTTTTCATGTCATTGATGGCAGCAATGGGAAGACCCCAGTTGGCTACAGGGCCCCAGAAATGCGTACTCATGAGGCAGTCCCGAAAGTCCTTGCTCCGGACATAGTCTGCCACCAACAAGAAATGTTGGCGAGGATGTGGAGAAAGGGGAACCCTCTTGCATTGTTGGTGAGAGTGCAAACTGGTGCAGCCACTCTGGAAAAGTGTCCCCAGGACAGGAGAGCCCAGCCTGGAGAAGCAGGAGTTTCACCATTCTTCCCGGACAGGAAGGCGCTCTCAGGGAGTTAGAGCAGGATCCCAGGAGGGCGGGGATGACCTCAGACTCCCAGGGACACTAACAGACCACCTGCGCCCCAGGGAGAGCACACCACACCCCACGGCTGAGCTCCCTAAAGGGCTGCAGCGTGCCTGGCTGGACCCGCGAACAACTCAGAGGCGGCTCAGGCGGAGGCACCTGGGGCAGGGGGCTGCTCATCCAAGGGAGCAGCTCGGAGGCAGCTTGAGCAGTGGGGGGTCTCCACAGCCCCCAGGAGCAGCTCAGATGCGGCTACAGCAGAGGCTCCATGCAGAAAGGGCTGCGCAGCTGGGAGCGCGAATCCAACAGCGCAGGCCCAGGAGCAACAGGGTGCCTGCGGACACAGTCCAGGATCTGGTGCTCCCCCGGGGACAGGCAGAGGCTAGGAGGGCACAGGACAGCAAGGACACTCCTGCCCCAAGTTGAGCAGATCAGCGGCACCTCCCCCAGAGCATCCAGGCCCCTGCAGACTGAGAGCTCCGTAGTTACTGCAGGAGCTGATTCCAGGGCTCTAGAGCTGGCCGCCGCCACTGTTGTTGTTCCTACTGGGGTCTCACAGGATAAAAAAACCCCAATAAGCCTCATAGTGCCCTCACTGTATAAACAGGTTTAAACATCTTTCACTGAGCCCTGAACCAGGCAGGGGCTGAGCAGCGCCCCAAAGTGCTAACACCTGAAATCAGAACAGCAAGCCCCTACCCCAGAAGACCAGCTAGACAGACAGGAAAAAAAATTATTGATCAACCAGTGCTGGAAAGTTCCAGTGGAAGTCGAGGAATTTACAGTATACAGAATCAGAGTGTACTCCCCTTATTTTTTTGTTTTTTGTTTTTTGATTTCTGTTTGTTCCTCCTCCCCCCCATATTTTTGTTTTTCTCTTTCTCTCTTTTTTTACTTTTTCTCTTTTTTTCTCTTTTGTCTATTTTTTTAAGTTTTTTTCTTTCCTTCCTTCTCTTCTCAGCTTTTTCTCCTTCCCCAATAGAAATTGTTTTTGGCAACTCTGCACTGAGCAAAATGACTAGAAGGAAAAACTTACCCTCAAAGAAAGAACCAGAAACAGTCCTCGCTCCCACAGAGTTACAAATTTGGATTACAATTCAATGTCAGAAAGCCAATTCAGAAGCACTATTATAAAGCTAACTGGTGGCTCTAGAAAAAAGCATAAAGGACTCAAGAGACTTCATGACTGCAAAATTTAGATCTAATCAGGCTGAAATTAAAAATCACTTAAATCACTTAAAAATCCAAACTAGAGGTCCTACAGACCAGAGTTGATGAGGTGGAAGAACGAGTGAGTAACATAGAAGACAGGTTGATGGCAAGGAAGGAAGCAGAGGAAAAGAGAGAAAAACAAAAGACCATGAGGAAAAGTTAAGGGAAGTAAATGACAGCTTAAGAAGGAAAAATCTACATTTAAAGGGGGTTCCAGAGGGTGTCGAAAGGAACAGAGGACCAGAAAGCGTATGAGAACAAATCATAGCAGAGAACTTCCCTAACTTGAGGAAGGAATCAGGCATGAAGATCCTGGAGCTAGAGTGATCCTCCCCTAAAAGCAATAAAAACCATTCAACACCCTGATATTTCATCATGAAACTTCCAAATTCCAAAGATAGAGAAGATCCTCAAAGCAACAAGATACAAAGGATCCCTAAACTTTATGAGGAGAAGTAGTAGGTTAACAGCAGACCTCTCCCCAGCGACCTGGGTGGCCAGAAAGGGCTGGCATGATATATTCAGGGTCCTAAATGAAAAGAGTTCAATTTGCCAACATATAGCATATCTCCCATGGTCTTCACGTCAAGTGCCCCCCTCAGCGCATGTCATCCAGTCACCCCAACCATCCAGGAAACTCCCTTACCAGTACCCCTTTTTCATTGCTCAGAGTTTGGAGTCTCTCATATTCTGTCATCATCAACTGATATTTTCACTCATTTTCTCTCCGTTTCCCTTTATTCCCTTTCACTATTTTTTATTATGCCAAATGAATGAGACCATATGATGATTGCCTATCTCTGATTGACTATTTTCCCTCAGCATTATATCCTCCAGTTCCATCCACATCAAAGCAAGTAGTATCTCTTTGTCGTTTCTATTCTTTTCTTTTTTCTTTTTTTTGTACTTAACAAATATATTCAGAACATTTCATCCTAAAGCAGCAGAAGACAGTCTTTTTGAGTGCATATGAAACATTCTCCAGAATAGATCACATACCAGGTCACAAATCAGACCTGAACAAGTACAAAAAGATGAAGACTATACCATGCATAGTTTCCAACCACAATGCCATGAAACTTAAGGTCAACCACAAGAAAAAAACTGGAAATACCACTAATACATGGGGGTTAAAGAATATCCTACTGCTTATAATGAATGGGTTAATCAGAAATTAAAGTGTAAATTAAAAAATACATGGAAGGAAATGAAAATGAAAACATGAAGGTAATATTAAAAGATGTCTTTACTGATCCTCTGATTTTCACACATGCTCTTCTTAACCTCCATTATGGAGTTCATCCATTTCTACCAGGTATTTGGGATTAATCACCCCCAGCCAGCATAGTAACTTCCTTCCTTGCCTATTGATTCAGGGGCCTGAAGAGCTCAAAGTGGCCAGGCACCAGTTTCAATTTCCAGATCAGTGGGATTGTTTTTGTGTCTCTCTTTGAACCTGAGACCTCTAGGCCAGCAGAATAATAATCGTGGGAAAGAAAGAAACATTTTGCAAGTAGATCATGACGGGTTATAGTGAGTAGTACAACTCCCAGTTCCAGTCCTCGATTCCTGCACCTGTAAATGTGAGCTATGTGAGAAACAGCATCATACATTCGAGAGCTGATTTAGAGTATTTATAGCCCTCTGGGGAACCTGTTCCTACCCTGCAAGGAATGTGCCACCTAGCATAAGCACTACAGCTGAATCTTTTATTTTTATTTGTTTCTTAAAGTTATTTTTTATTGGTGTTCAATTTGCCAACATATAGAATAACACCCAGTGCTCATCCCATCAAGTGCCCTTCTCAGTGCCTGTCACCCAGGGACCCCCAAGCCATGCCCACCTCCCTTTCTACCACCTTAGTTCATTTCCCAGAGTTTGGAGTCTCTCATTCTGTTTCCCTTTCTGATTTTTTCAGACTGATTTATCTCATTTCTTGCTTTATTTCCTTTCACTATGTTTTATATTCCCCAAATGAAGGAGACCATATAATATTTGTCCTTCTCCGATTGACTTATTTCACTCGGCATAATACCCTCCAGTTACAACCACGTCAAAGCAAACGATGGGTATTTGTCGTTTCTAATGGGTGATTGAGTTCAATTTTTTAAAGAGTAAATGAAAGTAAGATTAAAATAAAATATTCTGTGTAAATTCAATGGGAAAATAGGAAGTCAAAATAATTGAGAGACATGGCTGTCGATAAGATGGGGGAAGAGTAGGATCCCGAAATCACCTGTCCTCATCAACTTACCTAGATAACTTTCAAATCATCCTGAAACCCGATGAATTCGTCCTCTGATTTAAAGAGAGAATAGCTGGAAGGCTAAAGTGAGAAGCGTTTGCGCTTCTATCAAGGTAGAAAACACGGAAAAATAAATGAGTACACTCCAATGGGAGAGAGCCTCCACAAGGAGCCAGGCTAAGGCCAGGCAGGAGAGACTCCAGGACGGGAAAGCCCAGACCGGGAGAATCAGGAACTTGACCAACATTCCTGGATGGAAAGGCACTCACAGGGAACTCAGGCAGGATCCCAGGATGGGCAGTGGAGCCCCAGGTTCCCGGGGTCAACATAGGAAATGGGGAGAGCCGCCACAGACCATGGACGGAGCTCCAGCAATG